>NC_090940.1:470742767-471052088 GCF_040938575.1 Ambystoma mexicanum | reverse complement strand
ACCCATCCTATAACATGAGATGTGATATCCAAATCCTTCCCCTTCCAAACCTGAGACCCTTCCTTTAGCATGAGATGTGATATCCAGCTCCTTCTCATTCCAATCCTGAGACCCTTCCGATAGCATGAGATGTGATATCTCAATGCTTCTAATAACAAAACTGAGACCCTCCCTATAGCATGAGATGTGATATCTAAGTCCTTCCCATTCCAATCCTGAGACCCTTCGGATAGCAGAGATGTGATATCTCAATGCTTATACCAAACCTGAGACCCTTCCTATGGCATGAGATGTGATATCCAACTCCTTCCCATTCCATTCCTGAGACCCCTCCTATAGCATGAGATGGGATATCTCAATGCTTCTACCAAACCTGACACCCTTCCTTTAGCATGAGATGTGATATCTAACTCCTTCCCATTCCAATCCTGAGACCCTTACTATAGCATGAGATGTGATATCTCAATGCTTCTAATACCAAACCTGAGATCCTTCCTATAACATGAGATGTGATATCCAAATCCTTCCCCTTGCAAACCTGAGACCCTCCCTTTAGCATGAGATGTGATATCCAACTCCTTCCCATTCCAATCTTGAGACCCTTCTGATAGCATGAGATGTGATATCTCAATGCCTCTAATACCAAACCTGAGATCCTTCCGATAGCATGAGATGTGATATCTCAATGCTTCTAATACCAAACCTGAAATCCTTCCTATAACATGAGATGTGATATCCAAATCCTTCCCCTTCCAAACCTGAGACCTTCCCTTTAGCATGAGATGTGATATCCAACTCGTTCCCATTCCAATCCTGAGACCCTTCTGATAGCATGAGATGTGATATCTCAATGCCTCTAATACCAAACCTGAGATCCTACCTATAACATGAAATGTGATATCCAACTCCTTCCCTTTCCAAACCTGAGAGCCTTCCTATAGCATGAGATGTGATATCCAAGTCCTTCTCATTCCAATCCGGAGACCCTTCCTATAACATGAGATGTGATATCCAACTCCTTCTGATTCCAACCTGAGACCCTTCCTATAGCATGAGATTGGATATCCAACTCCTTCCAAATCAATCCTGATACCCTTCCGATTGCATGAGATGTGATATCCAATGCTTCTACCAAACCTGAGACCCATACTATGACATCAGATGTGATATCAAACTCCTTCCCATTCCAATCTTGAGACCCTTCCTATAGCTTGAGATGTGATATCCAACTCCTTCCCATTCCAATTCTGAGACCCTTCCTATACCATGAGACTTGATATCTCAATGCTTCTACCAAACCTGAGACCCATACTATTGCATGAGATGTGATATCAAACTCCTTCCAATTCCAATCCTGAGAACCTTCCTATAACATGAGATGAGATATCCAAATCCTTCCCCTTCCAAACCTTAGACCCTTCTTTATCATGAGATGTGATATCCAACTACTTCCCATTCCAATCCTTAGACCCTTCTGATAGCATGAGATGTGATATCTCAATGCCTCTAATACCAAACCTGAGATCCTACCTCTAACATGAAATGTGATATCCAACTCCTTCCCCTTCCAAACCTGAGAGCCTTCCTATAACATGAGATGTGATATCGAAGTCCTTCCCATTCCAATCCTGAGACCCTTCTTATAACATGAGATGTGATATCCAACTCCTTCCCATTCCAACCTGAGACCCTTCCTATAGCATGAGATGGGATATCCAACTACTTCCAAATCCAATCCTGATACCCTTCCGATAGCATGAGATGTGATATCCCAATGCTTCTACCAAACCTGAGACCCATACTATGACATGAGATGTGATATCCAATTCCTTCCCATTCCAAACCGGAGACCCTTCCTACAGCATGTGATGTGATATCTCAATGCTCTAATACCAAAACTGAGACCCGTCCTATAGCATGAGATGTGATATCCAACTCCTTCCCATCGCAATCCTGAGACACTTTCGATAGCAGAGATGTGATATCTCAATTCTTATACCAAACCTGAGACCCTTCCTATAACATGAAATGGGATATCCAACTCCTTCCCATTCCAAACCTGAGACCCTTCCGATAGCAGAGATGTGATATCTCAAGGTCTCTAATGCCAAACCTGAGATCCTTCCGATAGCATGATATGTGATATCGCAATGCTTCTAATACCAAACCTGATATCCTTCCTATAACATGAGATGTGATATCCAAATCCTTCCCGTTCCAAGCCTGAGACCCTTCCGATAGCATGAGATGTGATATCTCAATGCCTCTAATACCAAACCTGAGATCATTCCGATAGCATGAGATGTGATAGCTCAACGCTTCTAATACCAAACCTGAAATCCTTCCTATAACATGAGATGTGATATCCAAATCCTTCCCCTTCGAAACCTGAGACCTTCCCTTTAGCATGAGATGTGACATCAAACTCGTTCCCATTCCAATCCTGAGACCCTTCTGATAGCATGAGATGTGATATCTCAATGCCTCTAATACCAAACCTGAGATCCTACCTCTAACATGAAATGTGATATCCAACTCCTTCCCTTTCCAAACCTGAGAGCCTTCCTATAGCATGAGATGTGATATCCAAGTCCTTCTCATTCCAATCCGGAGACCCTTCCTATAACATGAGATGTGATATCCAACTCCTTCTGATTCCAACCTAAGACCCTTCCTATAGCATGAGATTGGATATCCAACTCCTTCCAAATCCAATCCTGATACCCTTCCGATTGCATGAGATGTGATATCCCAATGCTTCTACCAAACCTGAGACCCATACTATGACATCAGATGTGATATCAAACTCCTTCCCATTCCAATCTTGAGACCCTTCCTATAGCTTGAGATGTGATATCCAACTCCTTCCCATTCCAATTCTGAGACCCTTCCTATACCATGAGACTTGATATCTCAATGCTTCTACCAAACCTGAGACCCATACTATTGCATGAGATGTGATATCAAACTCCTTCCAATTCCAATCATGAGAACCTTCCTATAACATGAGATGAGATATCCAACTCCTTCCCATTCCATTTCTGAGACCCTTCCTATACCATGAGACTTGATATCTCAATGCTTCTACCAAACCTTAGACCCTTTCATTATCATGAGATGTGATATCCAACTCCTTCCCATTCCAATCCTTAGACCCTTCTGATAGCATGAGATGTGATATCTCAATGCCTCTAATACCAAACCTGAGAGCCTTCCTCTAACATGAGATGTGATATCGAAGTCCTTCGCATTCCAATCCTGAGACCCTTCCTATAACATGAGATGTGATATCCAACTCCTTCCCATTCCAACCTGAGACCCTTCCTATAGCATGAGATGGGATATCCAACTCCTTCCCATTCCAACCTGAGACCCTTCCTATAGCATGAGATGGGATATCCAACTACTTCCAAATCCAATCCTGATACCCTTCCGATAGCATGAGATGTGATATCCCAATGCTTCTACCAAACCTGAGACCCATATTATGACATGAGATGTGATATCCAATTCCTTCCCATTCCAAACCGGAGACCCTTCCTACAGCATGTGATGTGATATCTCAATGCTCTAATACCAAAACTGAGACCCGTCCTATACCATGAGATGTGATATCCAACTCCTTCCCATCGCAATCCTGAGACACTTTCGATAGCAGAGATGTGATATCTCAATTCTTATACCAAACCTGAGACCCTTCCTATAACATGAAATGGGATATCCAACTCCTTCCCATTCCAAACCTGAGACCCTTCCGATAGCAGAGATGTGATATCTCAATGTCTCTAATGCCAAACCTGAGATCCTTCCGATAGCATGATATGTGATATCGCAATGCTTCTAATACCAAACCTGATATCCTTCCTATAACATGAGATGTGATATCCAAATCCTTCCCGTTCCAAACCTGAGACCCTTCCGATAGCATGAGATGTGATATCTCAATGCCTCTAATACCAAACCTGAGATCATTCCGATAGCATGAGATGTGATAGCTCAACGCTTCTAATACCAAACCTGAAATCCTTCCTATAACATGAGATGTGATATCCAAATCCTTCCCCTTCGAAACCTGAGACCTTCCCTTTAGCATGAGATGTGACATCAAACTCGTTCCCATTCCAATCCTGAGACCCTTCTGATAGCATGAGATGTGATATCTCAATGCCTCTAATACCAAACCTGAGATCCTACCTCTAACATGAAATGTGATATCCAACTCCTTCCCTTTCCAAACCTGAGAGCCTTCCTATAGCATGAGATTTGATATCCAAGTCCTTCTCATTCCAATCCGGAGACCCTTCCTATAACATGAGATTGAATATCCAACTCCTTCCATATCCAATCCTGATACCCTTCCGATAGCATGAGATGTGATATCCCAATGCTTCTACAAAACCTGACACCAATACTATGACATCAGATGTGATATCAAACTGCTTCCCATTCCAATCTTGAGACCCTTCCTATAGCTTGAGATGTGATATCCAACTCCTTCCCATTCCAATTCTGAGACCCTTGCTATACCATGAGACTTGATATCTCAACTCCTTCCAATTCCAATCCTTAGAACCTTCCTATAACATGAGATGAGATATCCAAATCCTTCCCCTTCCAAACCTTAGACCCTTTCTTTATCATGAGAAGTGATATCCAACTCCTTCCCATTCCAATCCTGAGACCCTTCCGATGAGATTTGTTATCTCAATGCTTATACCGAACCTGAGACCCTTCCTATAGCATGAGATGTGATGTCTCAATGCTTCTAATACAAAATCTGAGGCCCTTCCTATAGCAAGAGATGTGATATCCAAATCCTTCCCATTCCAAACGGGAGACCCTTCCTAGAGCATGAGATATGATATCCAACCCCTTCCCATTCCAAACCTGAGACCCTTCCGATAGTATGAGATGTGATATCCCAATGCTTCTAATACCAAACCTGAGACCCTTCCTATAGCATGACATGTGATATCGAACTCCTTCCCATTCCAATCCTGAGACTCAGATCCCCCGTCTAACCTTCTCACCACTCCTAGCTCCCGGATTGATCCTGCTCTCCTGCTGTCTCTTCTCTCCCTTCTTCGCTTCCTTGCCTCTCTCCTTCCTCATCTGCCCTAGTTCACGCTCCTTCTACACCTCCGCAGGGAGTACCTGATTTGTTCCCCTCCCCACTCTCAACTCTCATTCAGTTTCAAACAATCATCTGGCAACTGACACTTCCTCGAAGAATCTGACATTGATGTCCTTGGTCTAACCGAGATATGGTTGACGGCTAGCGCTGTCTCCTCGAGCTTTGACACTCTCCTCCCTGATGACAAGTTCCTCTCCATGCCCAAATCCAACCGTTCTTGTGGGGCAGTATCCTTGATTCCCGTAGTAGATTGCTTTCCTATGCAGGCCGAATCCTCTTACGAATGCCTTTTCTGCATTCATTCTCTCTGTCCTGGCCATTCTCTAGCCGTGGCTATTTGCCTGCCCCCTTCATCTCTCAGTGGATGGACTTCTCCATCCTGGCCTCCTACCACTCCACTCCGCCTACTTTGAGAATTCAACATGAACCTTTATGCTTCCTGACCTGGACTTTTACGAGATCTGCAACTCTTCATGCCGCTGGCCCTACACACTCTGCAGGGAATACTCTGGATTTTCTGATCTCAGACCTCCCCCTCTGTAACCCTCTCAACAATCCTCTCCCATGGTGATCACGTTCTCCTCGCCAAAGAAGGATAACTACCAGCTGTTCCTCCTCAGAGGCGTTCTTCCTTTCTGTCCCTGGTCCCTGCACCGTTTCGCCTTGCAAACACTCGCTTCCCAGCTCTCTGGTTTACGCGTGTTTCCTGCCTTCTCTCCTCTTCCCGCTGCCTTCAAACCAACAAATGAGCTTCAAAAGAAACACGTTGCTCAGAATGCTTTATAACACCCATTATTCAACATGTAGCCGTAACCCGCTAGACGTATTGAAACGTGCTAAAAACTAGCAAAAACAGCTAGAAAATGTACTTTCCTCGCGTTTTTGTAAATGCGAATTCTGGTGGGTTCCCATGTTGTATGTACTGTGTCCGTGCGTTTGTTGTCCAATCCTGAAGATTTTAACCACTGTTCTCCTATACAAGGGGGGTTCAACATCTACTGCTGTTCACAGGCTGAATGTATACGGCTGAAATCTTCAATGCATTATCAGCTTTCCTGCCTGTTTTGGAACGTGTATTTGCCATCTGTTGATGCAGTCGACCTGTGTTCATCGTCCCTTCTAGTTTACAGGCTGCACTCCCCTGGTGATCACATTCTCCTCTCCAGAGCAGGCTAACTACCAGCTGCTCCTCCTCAGAGGCGTTTATCCTTTCTATCCCTGCTCCCTGCACCGTTTCGCGTTGCTTGGACTCGCTTCCCAGCTCTCTGGTTTAGATGCGTGTTCCCTGCCTTCTCTCCTCTTCCTACAGCCTTCTTCCTTCATATTTACCACCGCTGGATAGGTCTAAAGATGATCAAATGAGCTCCACGAGATACACAGTGCTCAGAATGCCAATATTCAACATATACCCGTAACCCGCTAGACGTATTGAAACGTGCTAAAAACTAGTAAAAACAGCTAGAAAATGTACTTTCCTCGCTTTTTGTAAATGCGAATTCTAGTGGGTTCCCATTTTGTACTCTGTTCGTGCGTTTGTTCAGTCGAATCCTGTTCTTTTGAACCACTCTTCTCCCATACAAGGGAGGATCAAAATGTGTTGTTCACAGGCTGAATTTATACTGCTGAAATGCTCGCTTCCCTGCTCTCCGGTTTAGACGCGTGTATTCTGCATTTACCAAAACGCGAGGGAAGTACATTTTCTAGCTCGTTTTGTTAGTTGTTTAGCACGTTTCAATACTTCTAGCGGGTTACAGCTATATGTTGAATAATGGGTGTGATAAAGCATTCTGAACACTATCTTGTGGAGCTCATTGGAAGGCTGTAGGAAGAGGAGAGAAGGCAGGGAACACGCATCTAAACCAGAGAGCTGGGAAGCGAGTACATGCAACGCGAAACGGTGTAGGGAGCAGGGACAGAAAGGATGAACGCCTCTGAGGAGCAGCTGGTAGTTAGCCTGCTCTGGAGAGGAGAATGTGATCACCATGGGAGTGCAGCCTGTAAACTAGAAGGGACGATGAAAACAGGGCGACTGCATTAACAGATGGCAAATACACGTTCCAAAACAGTCAGGAAAGCTGATAATGCATTGAAGATTTCAGCCGTATACATTCAGCCTGTGAACAGCAGTAGATGTTGACACCCCTTGTATGGGAGAACAGTGATTAAAAACTTCAGGATTCGACAACAAACGCGCGGACACAGTACATACAACATCGGAACCCACCAGAATTCGCATTTACAAAAACGCGAGGAAAGTACATTTTCTAGCTGTTTTTGCTAGTTTTTTAGCACGTTTCAACACATCTAGCGGGTTATGGCTATATGTTGAATAATGGGTGTTATAAAGCATTCTGAGCACTGTGTATCTTTTGGAGCTCATTTGTTGATTTGAAGGCAGCGGGAAGAGGAGAGAAGGCAGGGACACGCGCCTAAACCAGAGAGCTGGGAAGCGAGTACTTGCAAAGCGAAACTGTGCAGGGAGCAGGGACAGAAAGGAGACCGCCTCTGAGGAGGAATAGCGTCTAAACCAGTGAGCAGGGAAGCGAGTGTTTGCAACGCGAAACGGTGCGGGGACAGGGACAGAAAGGAATAACGCCTCTGAGGCGGAACAGCTGTTAGCCTTCTTTGGAGAAGAGAACGTGATCACCACGGGAGTGCAGCCTTGAAACTAGAAGGGACGATGAAAACATGGTGACTGGAATAACAGATGGCAAATACACTTTCCAGAACAGTCGGATTACCCGATAATGCATTGAAGATTTCAGCAGTATACATTCAGGCTGTGAACAGTAGATTTTGATCTCCCCCCCCCCCCCTTGCATGGGTGACGAGTGGTTAAAAACATCAGGATTCCACTGAACAAATGCTCGAACCGAGTACAAAATGGGAATCCACCAGAATTCGCATTTACCAAAACGCGAGGAAAGTACATTTTCTAGCTATTTTTGCTAGTTTTCAGCACTTTTCAATACGTCTAGCGGGTTACAGCTATATCTTGAATAATGGGTGTTATAAAGCGTTCTGAGCACCGTGTATCTTTTGAAGCTCATTTGTTGATTTCAAGGCCGCGGGAAGCGGAGAGAAGGCAGGGAACACGTGTCTAAACCAGAGAGCTGGGAAGCGAGTACTTGCAACGCGAAAGGATGCAGAGAGCAAGGACAGAAAGGAAGAAGGCCTCTGAGAAGGAAAAACGTCTAAACCAGAAAGCGGGGAAGCGAGTGTTTGTAACGCGAAACGTTGTAGGGAGCAGGGACAGATAGGAAGAACTCCTCTGAGGAGGAACAGCTGGTAGTTAGCCTTCTTTGGAGATGAGAACTTGATCACCACGGGAGAGGATTGTTGAGAGGGTTACAGAGGGGGAGGTCTGAGATCAGAAAATCCTGAGTATTCTCAGCAGTTTGTAGGGCCAGCGACACGAAGAGTTGCCGATCTCGTAAAAGTCCAGGTCAGGAAGCATACAGGTTCATGTTGAATTCTCCAAGTAGGCGGAGTTGAGTGGTAGGAGGCCAGGATGGAGAAGTCCATCCACTGAGAGAGGAAGGGGGCAGGCAAATAGCCACGGTGAGAGCATGGGCAGGAAAGAGAGAATGCATGCAGACAAGGCATTCGTGAGAGGAGTCGGCCTGTATAGGAAAGCAATTTACTACAGGAATCAAGGATACTCCCCCCTCAAGAACTGTTGGATCTGGGCATGGAGAGGAACTTGTCATCAGGGAGGAGAGTGTCAAAGCTCGAGACAGCGCTGGCCGTCGACCATGTCTCGGTTAGACCAAGGACATCAAGGTCGGGTTCTTCCGGGAAATGGCAGATGTCAGATGAGTGTTTGAAACTGAGTGAGAGTTGAGAGTGGGGAGGGGTACAAATCAGTAATCCCTGCGGAGGTGTAGAAGGAGCCTGAACTAGGGCAGATGAGGAAGGAGAGAGGAAAGGAAGCAGAAGAAGGGAGAGAAAAGACAGAAGGAGAGCATGATCAATCCGGGAGCTAGGTGTGGTGAGAAGGTTAGACGGGGAGGTCTGAGTCTCAGGATTGGAATGGGAAGGAGTTGGATATCACATCTCATGCTATAGGGAGGTTCTCAGGTTTGATATTAGAAGCATTGAGATATCACATCTCATGCTATCGGAAGGGTCTCAGGATTGGAATGGGAAGGAGTTAGATATCACATCTCATGCTAAAGGAAAGGTCTCAGGTTTGGAAGGGGAACAATTTGGATCTCACATCTCATGTTTTAGGACGGGTCTCAGGTATGGTATTAGAAGCATTGAGATATCACATCTCATGGTATAAGGGTCTCAGGATTGGAATGGGAAGGAGTAGGATATCACATCTCAAGCTATCTCAGGATTGGAATGGGAAGGAGTTTGATATCACATCTCAAGCTATAGGAAGGGTCTCAGGTTTGGGAAGGGAAGGATTTGGATTGCACATCTCATGTTATAGGATGGGTCTCAGGTTTGGAATGGGAAATAATTGGATATCCCTTCTCATGCTATAGGAAGGGTCTCAGGTTGGAATGGGAAGGAGTTGGATATCGCATCTCATGTTATAGGAAGGGTCTCAGGATTGGAATGGGAAGGATTTGGTTATCACATCTCTTGCTATAGGAAGGGTCTCGGGTTTTTTTATTAGAAACATTGAGATATCACATCTCATGGTATAATAAGGGTCTCAGGATTGGAATGGGAAGGAGTTGGATATCACATCTCAAGCTATAGGAAGGGTCTCAGGTTTGGGAAGGGAAGGATTTGGATTGCACATCTCATGTTATAGGATGGTTCTCATGTTTGGTATTAGAAGCATTGAGATATCACATCTCATGTTATAGGAAGGGTCTCAGGATTGGAATGGGAAGGAGTTGGATATCACATCTCATGCTATAGGAAGGGTCTCAGGTTTGGTATAAACATTGAGATATCACAAATCATGCTATAGGAAGGGTCCCAGGATTGGAATGGGAAGGAGTTGTATATGACATCTCATGCCATAGGAATGGTCTCAGGTTTGGTATTAGAAGCATTGAGATATCACATTTCATGCTATCGGAAGGATCTCAGGTTTGGTATTAGAGTCATTGAGATATCACATATGCAAAAGGGAGGGTCTCAGGTTTGGAAGGGGAACGATTTGGATATCACATCTCTTGTTATAGGAAGGATCACAGGTTTGGTTTTAGAAGCATTGAGATATCACATCTCATGCTATCGGAAGGGTCTCAGGATTGGAATGGGACGGTGTTGGATATCACATCTCATGCTATAGGAAGGGTCTCAGGTTTGGAACGGGAAGGAGTTGGATATCACATCTCATGTTATAGGAAGAGTCTCAGGATTGGAATGGGAAGGAGTTGTATATGACATCTCAGGCCATAGGAAGGGTCTCAGGTTTGGTATAAGCATTGAGATATCACATCTCTGCTATCGGAAGGGTCTCAGGATTGGAATGGGAAGGAGTTGGATATCCCATCTCATGTTATAGGAAGGGTCTCAGGTTTGGTATTAGAAGCATTGAGATATCACATCTCATGCTATAGAAAGGGTCTCAGGATTGGAATGGGAAGGAGTTGGATATCACATCTCATGATAAAGGAAGGGTCTAAGGTTTGGAAGGGGAAGGATTTAGATATCACATCTCATGTTATAGGACGGGTCTCAGGTTTGGTATTAGAAGCATTGAGATATCAAGTCTCATGGTATAGGAAGGGTCTCAGAATTGGAATGGGAAGGAGTTGGATATCACATCTCAAGCTATAGGAAGGGTCTCAGGATTGGAATGGGAAGGAGTTTGATATCACATCTCATGCCATAGTATGGGTCTCAGATTTGGTAGAAGTATTGGGATATCACATCTCATGCTATCGGAAGGGTATCAGGATTGGATTTGGAAGGAGTTGGATATCCCATCTCATTCTATAGGAAGGGTCTCGGGTTGGAATGGGAAGGATTTGGATATCACATCTCATGTTATAGGAAGGATCTCAGTTTTGGTATTAGAAGCATTGAGATATCACATCTCATGCTATAGGAAGGGTCTCAGTATTGGAATGGGAAGGAGTTGGATATTGCATCTCATGCTATAGGAAGGGTCTCAGGAATGGAATGGGAAGGAGTTTTCTATGACATCTCATGCCATAGGAAGGATCTCAGGTTTGGTATTAGAGGCATTGAGATATCACATCTCATGCTATCAGAAGGGTCTCAGGATTGGAATGGGAAGGAGTTGGATATCACATCTCATGCTAAAGGGAGGGTCTCAGGTTTGGAAGGGGAAGGATTTGGATATCACATCTCGTGTTATAGGAATGATCTCAGGTTTGGTATTAGAAGCATTGAGATATCACATCTCATGCTATCGGAAGGATCTCAGGATTGGTATTAGAAGCATTGAGATATCAAATCTCATGCTATAGGAAGGGTCTCAGAATTGGAATGGGAAGGAGTTGGATATCACATCTCATGCTATAGGAAGGGTCTCAGGATTGGAATGGGAAGGAGTTGTATATGTCATCTCATGCCATAGGAAGGGTCTCAGGTTTTGTATAAGCATTGAGATATCACATCTCTGCTATCGGAAGGGTCTCAGGATTGAAATGGGAAGGAGTTGGATATCCCATCTTATGTTATAGGAAGGGTCTCAGGTTTGGTATTAGAAGCATTGAGATATCACATCTCATGCTATAGGAAGGGTCTCAGGATTGGAATGGGAAGGACTTGGATATCACATCTTATGCTAAAGGGAGGGTCTCAGGTTTGGAAGGGGAAGGATTTGGATATCACATCTCATGTTATAGGAAGGATCTTAGGTTTGGTATTAGAAGCATTGAGATATCACATCTCATGCTATCGGAAGGATCTCAGGTTTGGTATTAGAGGCATTGAGATATCACATCTCATGCTATCAGAAGGGTCTCAGGATTGGAATGGGAAGGAGTTGGATATCACATCTCATGCTAAAGGGAGGGTCTCAGGTTTGGAAGGGGAAGGATTTGGATATCACATCTCATGTTATAGGAAGGATCTTAGGTTTGGTATTAGAAGCATTGAGATATCACATCTCATGCTATCGGAAGGATCTCAGGTTTGGTATTAGAGGCATTGAGATATCACATCTCATGCTATCAGAAGGGTCTCAGGAATGGAATGGGAAGGAGTTTTACATGACATCTCATGCCATAGGAAGGATCTCAGGTTTGGTATTAGAAGCATTGAGACATCACATCTCATGTTATAGGAAGGGTCTCAGGATTGGAATGGGATGGAGTTGGATATCAGATCTCATGCTATAGGAAGGGTCTCAGGTTTGGTATAAGCATTGAGATATCACATCTCATGCTATAGGAAGGGTCTCAGGATTGGAATGGGAAGGAGTTGTATATGACATCTCATGCCATAGGAAGGGTCTCAGGTTTGGTATAAGCATTGAGATGTCACATCTCTGCTATCGGAAGGGTCTCAGGATTGGAATGGGAAGGAGTTGGATATCCCATCTTATGTTATAGGAAGGGTCTTAGGTTTGGTATTAGAAGCATTGAGATATCACATCTCATGCTATTGGAAGGGTCTCAGGATTGGAAGGTGAAGGAGTTCTATATCACATCTCATGCTATAGGAAGGGTCTCGGGTTTGGAACTGGAAGGAGTTGGATATCACATCTCATGTTATAGGAAGAGTCTCAGGTTTGGTATAAGCATTGAGATATCACATCTCTGCTATCGGAGGTGTCTCAGGATTGGGATGGGAAGGAGTTGGATATCACATCTCATGCTATAGGAATGGTATCAGGTTTGGAACGGGAAGGAGTTGGATATCCCATCTCATGTTATAGGACGGGTCTCAGGTTTGGTATTAGAAGCATTGAGATATCACATCGAATGCTGTAGGAAGGGTCTCAGGTTTGGAATGGGAAGGAATTGGATATCACATCTCATGTCATAGGAAGTATCTCAGGTTTGGTATTAGAAGCATTGAGATACCACATCTCATGCTATAGGAATGGTCTCAGGATTGTAATGGGTAGGAGTTGGATATTACATTCTTGCTATAGGAAGGGTCTCATGTTTGGAATGGGAAGGAGTTGGATATCACATAAGCTATAGGAAGGGTCTCAGGTTTGGAACGGGAAGGAGTTGGATATCACATTTCATGTTATAGGAAGGGTCTCAGGTTTGGTATAAGCATTGAGATATCACATCTCTGCTATCGGAAGTGGCTCAGGATTGGAATGGGAAGGAGTTGGATATCCCATCTCATGTTATAGGACGGGTCTCTGGTTTGGTATTAGAATCATTGAGATATCACATCGCATGCTGTAGGAAGGGTCTAAGGATTGGAATGGGATCGACTTGCATATCACATCTCATGCTATAGGTAGGCTCTCAGGTTTGGTATAAGCATAAAGATATCACATCTCATGCTATAGGAAGGGTCTCAGGATTGGAATGGGAAGGATTTGGATATCACATCTCATGCTATAGGAAGGGTCTCAGGTTTGGTATAAGCATGGAGATATCACTTCTCATGCTATAGGAAGGGTCTCAGGATTGGAATGGGAAGGAGTTGGATATCACATTTCATGCTATAGGAAGTGTCTCAGGTTTGGTATAAGCATGGAGATATCACTTCTCATGCTATAGGAAGGGTCTCAGGATTGGAATGGGAAGGAGTTGGATATCACATCTCATGTTATAGGAAGGATCTCAGGTTTGGTATTAGAAGCATTGAGACATCACATCTCATGCTATAGGAAGGGTCTCAGGATTGGAATGGGAAGGAGTTGGATATCACATCTGATGCTATAGGAAGGGTCTCAGGATTGGAATGGGAAGGAGTTGTATATGACATCTCATGTTATAGGAAGGGTCTCAGGTTTGGTATAAGCATTGAGATATCACATCTCTGCTATCGGAAGGGTCTCAGGATTGGAATGGGAAGGAGTTGGATATCCCATCTCATGTTATAGGAAGGGTCTCAGGTTTGGTATTAGAAGCATTGAGATATCACATCTCTGCTATCGGAAGTGGCTCAGGATTGGAATGGGAAGGAGTTGGATATCCCATCTCATGTTATAGGACGGGTCTCTGGTTTGGTATTAGAATCATTGAGATATCACATCGCATGCTGTAGGAAGGGTCTAAGGATTGGAATGGGATCGACTTGCATATCACATCTCATGCTATAGGTAGGCTCTCAGGTTTGGTATAAGCATAACGATATCACATCTCATGCTATAGGAAGGGTCTCAGGATTGGAATGGGAAGGATTTGGATATCACATCTCATGCTATAGGAAGGGTCTCAGGTTTGGTATAAGCATGGAGATATCACTTCTCATGTTATAGGAAGTGTCTCAGGATTGGAATGGGAAGGAGTTGGATATCACATCTCATGTTATAGGAAGGATCTCAGGTTTGGTATTAGAAGCATTGAGACATCACATCACATGCTATAGGAAGGGTATCAGGATTGGAATGGGAAGGAGTTGGATATCACATCTCATGCTAAAGGGAGGGTCTCAGGTTTGGAAGGGGAAGGATTTGGATATTACATCTTGTGTTATAGGAATGATCTCAGGTTTGGTATTAGAAGCATTGAGATATCACATCTCATGCTATCGGAAGGATCTCAGGTTTAGTATTAGAAGCATTGAGATATCAAATCTCATGCTATAGGAAGGGTCTCAGGATTGGAATAGGAAGGAGTTGGATATCACATCTCATGCTATAGGAAGGGTCTCAGGATTGGAATGGGAAGGAGTTTTATATGACATCTCATGCCATAGGAAGGATCTCAGGTTTGGTATTAGAAGCATTGAGACATCACATCTCATGTTATAGGAAGGGTCTCAGGATTGGAATGGTAAGGAATTGGATATCACATCTCATGTCATAGGAAGTATCTCAGGTTTGGTATTAGAAGCATTGAGATATCACATCTCATGCTATAGGAATGGTCTCAGGATTGGAATGGGTAGGAGGTGGATATTACATTCTTGCTATAGGAAGGGTCTCATGTTTGGAATGGGAAGGAGTTGGATATCACATATGCTATAGGAAGGGTCTCAGGTTTGGAACGGGAAGGAGTTGGATATCACATTTCATGTTATAGGAAGGGTCTCAGGTTTGGTATAAGCACTGAGATATCACATCTCTGCTATCGGAAGTGGCTCAGGATTGGAATGGGAAGGAGTTGGATATCCCATCTCATGTTATAGGACGGGTCTCTGGTTTGGTATAAGCATGGAGATATCACTTCTCATGCTATAGGAAGGGTCTCAGGATTGGAATGGGAAGGAGTTGGATATCACATCTCATGTTATAGGAAGGATCTCAGGTTTGGTATTAGAAGCATTGAGACATCACATCTCATGCTATAGGAAGGGTCTCAGGATTGGAATGGGAAGGAGTTGGATATCACATCTGATGCTATAGGAAGGGTCTCAGGATTGGAATGGGAAGGAGTTGTATATGACATCTCAGGCCATAGGAAGGGTCTCAGGTTTGGTATAAGCATTGAGATATCACATCTCTGCTATCGGAAGGGTCTCAGGATTGGAATGGGAAGGAGTTGGATATCCCATCTCATGTTATAGGAAGGGTCTCAGGTTTCGTATTAGAAGCATTGAGATATCACATCTCATGCTATAGGAAGGGTCTCACGATTGGAATGGGAAGGAGTTGGATATCACATCTCATGATAAAGGAAGGGTCTAAGGTTTGGAAGGGGAAGGATTTAGATATCACATCTCATGTTATAGGATGGATCTCAGGTTTGGTATTAGAAGCATTGAGATATCAAGTCTCATGGTATAGGAAGGGTCCCAGAATTGGAATGGGAAGGAGTTGGATATCACATCTCAAGCTATAGGAAGGGTCTCAGGATTGGAATGGGAAGGAGTTTGATATCACATCTGTTAAGACGGATTTCTGAACTCTGTCCTGGTGGCGCAGAAGTTCAGAAGGCCAACCTAATTACTTGGAACAGGGTAACCTCTGGACGAGCCAGACCAATCAAGGTAGCGATCGCGGCGGTCAAGACTAGGTCTCAAGAGGGGTGAGGGTGACTGAAAGCCCGCAATGAGCACACAAAGCAAGAGCGCTTACAAACTACTCCAAACAGTTGTTATATCAAAAATATATACACATTTATTTTAAGGCCTTTAAAACAACGACCGTAGCGAGAAAATCACAATATCACAATATTAAGCCAACACATACCATATCAACACAATATATATACAAATACGACAGTCTCAAGCATTAGAGGCACGAAATGTGTAGTCCACCTGCAAGGGAAGGAAAACAGGCAGTGCGATAATGCTTTAGACTCAGTTCGCCTTCAGAGGCACCTAACTAGATGGAAGTCCGAGCCCTGCGAAGAGTGGAGCCTTGTGCTCAAAAGTACCTGCACACGCTGGTGCCAACGGGCAAAAGGAGAAGCTCTTCGGAGGAAGTCAGGCAGTTCGGGTTAGTGCACAACAGAAGAAGAACAGGTTCCGCGACTCAAGCGCAGCCTCCACAGTGAGCAGAAGCAGAGCGCAAGTACGGCAAAAGGGTGCTGTTTTTACACAGCGGGGAAAAGCAATGGGCTACTGCAGGAGGGCGACCAGATCCTAGCTATACTACTCACCGGTCCCCGATGCAAGCAGACCCAGGCTTCTCCACGTTAGTTTCAGCAGCTGGCAGGTTCAGAAGAGCCGGGAATGCCTCGTCGTCATGTAGAGAAAAAAGACGTCCCAATCGAAGAAACCTGCACAGTTTTGTCACCACAGCAGGGCAACGGAGCGGCCGTGTGTATCTGAGCCCAATGTACACTACTCACTTCAGACTTGGGAACGCCAAGTGTACGAAGCGTGTGAGAGTGACCAGGACTCGAAATACAACACAACCTGGTGGCGGTTACAGAGCAGGACTCCCATGTAAGCTGGTCAGTCAACTGGATGGCCCAGAGACGCTTCTGAAGGCTTACTGGCAGGAGATGATGAAGTCGCCGAGAATAGCTGTTCCTGCTATTCCAAAGGTCGAAGCACCAGTACAGGCCTTCTGGTTCGATCAAAGGAGGAAAGGGTTTCACAGGACGACAGCAGTGCAAAGGAGGAGTCCTTCAGTGGGTCACCAGCGATTCCTCGGTCCAGCCTCTTGGTTGCAGGATACTTGGCTCCTGTATTCCTTCGTTCGTGAGAACTCAGGAGATCGACATGGTAGTGGTGTTTCCAGCCCCCTCTTATCCAACTCCTTCCCATTCCAAACCTGAGACCCTTCCGATAGCAGAGATGTGATATCCCAATGCTTCTACCAAACCTGAGACCCATACTATGACATCAGATGTGATATCAAACTCCTTCCCATTCCAATCTTGAGACCCTTCCTATATCTTGAGATGTGATATCCAACTCCTTCCCATTCCAATTCTGAGACCCTTCCTATACCATGAGACTTGATATCTCAATGCTTCTACCAAACCTGAGACCCATACTATTGCATGAGATGTGATATCAAACTCCTTCCAATTCCAATCCTGAGAACCTTCCTATTACATGAGATGAGATATCCAAATCCTTCCCCTTCCAAACCTTAGACCCTTCTTTATCATGAGATGTGATATCCAACTACTTCCCATTCCAATCCTTAGACCCTTCTGATAGCATGAGATGTGATATCTCAATGCCTCTAATACCAAACCTGAGATCCTACCTCTAACATGAAATGTGATATCCAACTCCTTCCCCTTCCAAACCTGAGAGCCTTCCTATAACATGAGATGTGATATCGAAGTCCTTCCCATTCCAATCCTGAGACCCTTCTTATAACATGAGATGTGATATCCAACTCCTTCCCATTCCAACCTGAGACCCTTCCTATAGCATGAGATGGGATATCCAACTACTTCCAAATCCAATCCTGATACCCTTCCGATAGCATGAGATGTGATATCCCAATGCTTCTACCAAACCTGAGACCCATACTATGACATGAGATGTGATATCCAATTCCTTCCCATTCCAAACCGGAGACCCTTCCTACAGCATGTGATGTGATATCTCAATGCTCTAATACCAAAACTGAGACCCGTCCTATAGCATGAGATGTGATATCCAACTCCTTCCCATCGCAATCCTGAGACACTTTCGATAGCAGAGATGTGATATCTCAATTCTTATACCAAACCTGAGACCCTTCCTATAACATGAAATGGGATATCCAACTCCTTCCCATTCCAAACCTGAGACCCTTCCGATAGCAGAGATGTGATATCTCAAGGTCTCTAATGCCAAACCTGAGATCCTTCCGATAGCATGATATGTGATATCGCAATGCTTCTAATACCAAACCTGATATCCTTCCTATAACATGAGATGTGATATCCAAATCCTTCCCGTTCCAAGCCTGAGACCCTTCCGATAGCATGAGATGTGATATCTCAATGCCTCTAATACCAAACCTGAGATCATTCCGATAGCATGAGATGTGATAGCTCAACGCTTCTAATACCAAACCTGAAATCCTTCCTATAACATGAGATGTGATATCCAAATCCTTCCCCTTCGAAACCTGAGACCTTCCCTTTAGCATGAGATGTGACATCAAACTCGTTCCCATTCCAATCCTGAGACCCTTCTGATAGCATGAGATGTGATATCTCAATGCCTCTAATACCAAACCTGAGATCCTACCTCTAACATGAAATGTGATATCCAACTCCTTCCCTTTCCAAACCTGAGAGCCTTCCTATAGCATGAGATGTGATATCCAAGTCCTTCTCATTCCAATCCGGAGACCCTTCCTATAACATGAGATGTGATATCCAACTCCTTCTGATTCCAACCTAAGACCCTTCCTATAGCATGAGATTGGATATCCAACTCCTTCCAAATCCAATCCTGATACCCTTCCGATTGCATGAGATGTGATATCCCAATGCTTCTACCAAACCTGAGACCCATACTATGACATCAGATGTGATATCAAACTCCTTCCCATTCCAATCTTGAGACCCTTCCTATAGCTTGAGATGTGATATCCAACTCCTTCCCATTCCAATTCTGAGACCCTTCCTATACCATGAGACTTGATATCTCAATGCTTCTACCAAACCTGAGACCCATACTATTGCATGAGATGTGATATCAAACTCCTTCCAATTCCAATCATGAGAACCTTCCTATAACATGAGATGAGATATCCAACTCCTTCCCATTCCAATTCTGAGACCCTTCCTATACCATGAGACTTGATATCTCAATGCTTCTACCAAACCTTAGACCCTTTCATTATCATGAGATGTGATATCCAACTCCTTCCCATTCCAATCCTTAGACCCTTCTGATAGCATGAGATGTGATATCTCAATGCCTCTAATACCAAACCTGAGAGCCTTCCTCTAACATGAGATGTGATATCGAAGTCCTTCGCATTCCAATCCTGAGACCCTTCCTATAACATGAGATGTGATATCCAACTCCTTCCCATTCCAACCTGAGACCCTTCCTATAGCATGAGATGGGATATCCAACTCCTTCCCATTCCAACCTGAGACCCTTCCTATAGCATGAGATGGGATATCCAACTACTTCCAAATCCAATCCTGATACCCTTCCGATAGCATGAGATGTGATATCCCAATGCTTCTACCAAACCTGAGACCCATATTATGACATGAGATGTGATATCCAATTCCTTCCCATTCCAAACCGGAGACCCTTCCTACAGCATGTGATGTGATATCTCAATGCTCTAATACCAAAACTGAGACCCGTCCTATACCATGAGATGTGATATCCAACTCCTTCCCATCGCAATCCTGAGACACTTTCGATAGCAGAGATGTGATATCTCAATTCTTATACCAAACCTGAGACCCTTCCTATAACATGAAATGGGATATCCAACTCCTTCCCATTCCAAACCTGAGACCCTTCCGATAGCAGAGATGTGATATCTCAATGTCTCTAATGCCAAACCTGAGATCCTTCCGATAGCATGATATGTGATATCGCAATGCTTCTAATACCAAACCTGATATCCTTCCTATAACATGAGATGTGATATCCAAATCCTTCCCGTTCCAAACCTGAGACCCTTCCGATAGCATGAGATGTGATATCTCAATGCCTCTAATACCAAACCTGAGATCATTCCGATAGCATGAGATGTGATAGCTCAACGCTTCTAATACCAAACCTGAAATCCTTCCTATAACATGAGATGTGATATCCAAATCCTTCCCCTTCGAAACCTGAGACCTTCCCTTTAGCATGAGATGTGACATCAAACTCGTTCCCATTCCAATCCTGAGACCCTTCTGATAGCATGAGATGTGATATCTCAATGCCTCTAATACCAAACCTGAGATCCTACCTCTAACATGAAATGTGATATCCAACTCCTTCCCTTTCCAAACCTGAGAGCCTTCCTATAGCATGAGATTTGATATCCAAGTCCTTCTCATTCCAATCCGGAGACCCTTCCTATAACATGAGATGTGATATCCAACTCCTTCTGATTCCAACCTGAGACCCTTCCTATAGCATGAGATTGAATATCCAACTCCTTCCAAATCCAATCCTGATACCCTTCCGATAGCATGAGATGTGATATCCCAATGCTTCTACAAAACCTGACACCAATACTATGACATCAGATGTGATATCAAACTGCTTCCCATTCCAATCTTGAGACCCTTCCTATAGCTTGAGATGTGATATCCAACTCCTTCCCATTCCAATTCTGAGACCCTTGCTATACCATGAGACTTGATATCTCAACTCCTTCCAATTCCAATCCTTAGAACCTTCCTATAACATGAGATGAGATATCCAAATCCTTCCCCTTCCAAACCTTAGACCCTTTCTTTATCATGAGAAGTGATATCCAACTCCTTCCCATTCCAATCCTGAGACCCTTCCGATGAGATTTGTTATCTCAATGCTTATACCGAACCTGAGACCCTTCCTATAGCATGAGATGTGATGTCTCAATGCTTCTAATACAAAATCTGAGGCCCTTCCTATAGCAAGAGATGTGATATCCAAATCCTTCCCATTCCAAACGGGAGACCCTTCCTAGAGCATGAGATATGATATCCAACCCCTTCCCATTCCAAACCTGAGACCCTTCCGATAGTATGAGATGTGATATCCCAATGCTTCTAATACCAAACCTGAGACCCTTCCTATAGCATGACATGTGATATCGAACTCCTTCCCATTCCAATCCTGAGACTCAGATCCCCCGTCTAACCTTCTCACCACTCCTAGCTCCCGGATTGATCCTGCTCTCCTGCTGTCTCTTCTCTCCCTTCTTCGCTTCCTTGCCTCTCTCCTTCCTCATCTGCCCTAGTTCACGCTCCTTCTACACCTCCGCAGGGAGTACCTGATTTGTTCCCCTCCCCACTCTCAACTCTCATTCAGTTTCAAACAATCATCTGGCAACTGACACTTCCTCGAAGAATCTGACATTGATGTCCTTGGTCTAACCGAGATATGGTTGACGGCTAGCGCTGTCTCCTCGAGCTTTGACACTCTCCTCCCTGATGACAAGTTCCTCTCCATGCCCAGATCCAACCGTTCTTGTGGGGCAGTATCCTTGATTCCCGTAGTAGATTGCTTTCCTATGCAGGCCGAATCCTCTTACGAATGCCTTTTCTGCATTCATTCTCTCTGTCCTGGCCATTCTCTAGCCGTGGCTATTTGCCTGCCCCCTTCATCTCTCAGTGGATGGACTTCTCCATCCTGGCCTCCTACCACTCCACTCCGCCTACTTTGAGAATTCAACATGAACCTGTATGCTTCCTGACCTGGACTTTTACGAGATCTGCAACTCTTCATGCCGCTGGCCCTACACACTCTGCAGGGAATACTCTGGATTTTCTGATCTCAGACCTCCCCCTCTGTAACCCTCTCAACAATCCTCTCCCATGGTGATCACGTTCTCCTCGCCAAAGAAGGATAACTACCAGCTGTTCCTCCTCAGAGGCGTTCTTCCTTTCTGTCCCTGGTCCCTGCACCGTTTCGCCTTGCAAACACTCGCTTCCCAGCTCTCTGGTTTACGCGTGTTTCCTGCCTTCTCTCCTCTTCCCGCTGCCTTCAAACCAACAAATGAGCTTCAAAAGAAACACGTTGCTCAGAATGCTTTATAACACCCATTATTCAACATGTAGCCGTAACCCGCTAGACGTATTGAAACGTGCTAAAAACTAGCAAAAACAGCTAGAAAATGTACTTTCCTCGCGTTTTTGTAAATGCGAATTCTGGTGGGTTCCCATGTTGTATGTACTGTGTCCGTGCGTTTGTTGTCCAATCCTGAAGATTTTAACCACTGTTCTCCTATACAAGGGGGGTTCAACATCTACTGCTGTTCACAGGCTGAATGTATACGGCTGAAATCTTCAATGCATTATCAGCTTTCCTGCCTGTTTTGGAACGTGTATTTGCCATCTGTTGATGCAGTCGACCTGTGTTCATCGTCCCTTCTAGTTTACAGGCTGCACTCCCCTGGTGATCACATTCTCCTCTCCAGAGCAGGCTAACTACCAGCTGCTCCTCCTCAGAGGCGTTTATCCTTTCTATCCCTGCTCCCTGCACCGTTTCGCGTTGCTTGGACTCGCTTCCCAGCTCTCTGGTTTAGATGCGTGTTCCCTGCCTTCTCTCCTCTTCCTACAGCCTTCTTCCTTCATATTTACCACCGCTGGATAGGTCTAAAGATGAACAAATGAGCTCCACGAGATACACAGTGCTCAGAATGCCATTATTCAACATATACCCGTAACCCGCTAGACGTATTGAAACTTGCTAAAAACTAGTAAAAACAGCTAGAAAATGTACTTTCCTCGCTTTTTGTAAATGCGAATTCTAGTGGGTTCCCATTTTGTACTCTGTTCGTGCGTTTGTTCAGTCGAATCCTGTTCTTTTGAACCACTCTTCTCCCATACAAGGGAGGATCAAAATGTGTTGTTCACAGGCTGAATTTATACTGCTGAAATGCTCGCTTCCCTGCTCTCCGGTTTAGACGCGTGTATTCTGCATTTACCAAAACGCGAGGGAAGTACATTTTCTAGCTCGTTTTGTTAGTTGTTTAGCACGTTTCAATACTTCTAGCGGGTTACAGCTATATGTTGAATAATGGGTGTGATAAAGCATTCTGAACACTATCTTGTGGAGCTCATTGGAAGGCTGTAGGAAGAGGAGAGAAGGCAGGGAACACGCATCTAAACCAGAGAGCTGGGAAGCGAGTACATGCAACGCGAAACGGTGTAGGGAGCAGGGACAGAAAGGATGAACGCCTCTGAGGAGCAGCTGGTAGTTAGCCTGCTCTGGAGAGGAGAATGTGATCACCATGGGAGTGCAGCCTGTAAACTAGAAGGGACGATGAAAACAGGGCGACTGCATTAACAGATGACAAATACACGTTCCAAAACAGTCAGGAAAGCTGATAATGCATTGAAGATTTCAGCCGTATACATTCAGCCTGTGAACAGCAGTAGATGTTGACACCCCTTGTATGGGAGAACAGTGGTTAAAAACTTCAGGATTCGACAACAAACTCGCGGACACATTACAAACAACATCGGAACCCACCAGAATTCGCATTTACAAAAACGCGAGGAAAGTACATTTTCTAGCTGTTTTTGCTAGTTTTTTAGCACGTTTCAACACATCTAGCGGGTTATGGCTATATGTTGAATAATGGGTGTTATAAAGCATTCTGAGCACTGTGTATCTTTTGGAGCTCATTTGTTGATTTGAAGGCAGCGGGAAGAGGAGAGAAGGCAGGGACACGCGCCTAAACCAGAGAGCTGGGAAGCGAGTACTTGCAAAGCGAAACTGTGCAGGGAGCAGGGACAGAAAGGAGACCGCCTCTGAGGAGGAATAGCGTCTAAACCAGTGAGCAGGGAAGCGAATGTTTGCAACGCGAAACGGTGCGGGGACAGGGACAGAAAGGGATAACGCCTCTGAGGCGGAACAGCTGTTAGCCTTCTTTGGAGAAGAGAACGTGATCACCACGGGAGTGCAGCCTTGAAACTAGAAGGGACGATGAAAACATGGTGACTGGAATAACAGATGGCAAATACACTTTCCAGAACAGTCGGATTACCCGATAATGCATTGAAGATTTCAGCAGTATACATTCAGGCTGTGAACAGTAGATTTTGATCCCCCCCCCCCTTGCATGGGTGACGAGTGGTTAAAAACATCAGGATTCCACTGAACAAATGCTCGAACCGAGTACAAAATGGGAATCCACCAGAATTCGCATTTACCAAAACGCGAGGAAAGTACATTTTCTAGCTATTTTTGCTAGTTTTCAGCACTTTTCAATACGTCTAGCGGGTTACAGCTATATCTTGAATAATGGGTGTTATAAAGCGTTCTGAGCACCGTGTATCTTTTGAAGCTCATTTGTTGATTTCAAGGCCGCGGGAAGCGGAGAAAAGGCAGGGAACACGCGTCTAAACCAGAGAGCTGGGAAGCGAGTACTTGCAACGCGAAAGGATGCAGAGAGCAAGGACAGAAAGGAAGAAGGCCTCTGAGAAGGAAAAACGTCTAAACCAGAAAGCGGGGAAGCGAGTGTTTGTAACGCGAAACGTTGTAGGGAGCAGGGACAGATAGGAAGAACTCCTCTGAGGAGGAACAGCTGGTAGTTAGCCTTCTTTGGAGATGAGAACTTGATCACCACGGGAGAGGATTGTTGAGAGGGTTACAGAGGGGGAGGTCTGAGATCAGAAAATCCTGAGTATTCTCAGCAGTTTGTAGGGCCAGCGACACGAAGAGTTGCCGATCTCGTAAAAGTCCAGGTCAGGAAGCATACAGGTTCATGTTGAATTCTCCAAGTAGGCGGAGTTGAGTGGTAGGAGGCCAGGATGGAGAAGTCCATCCACTGAGAGAGGAAGGGGGCAGGCAAATAGCCACGGTGAGAGAATGGGCAGGAAAGAGAGAATGCATGCAGACAAGGCATTCGTGAGAGGAGTCGGCCTGTATAGGAAAGCAATTTACTACAGGAATCAAGGATACTCCCCCCTCAAGAACTGTTGGATCTGGGCATGGAGAGGAACTTGTCATCAGGGAGGAGAGTGTCAAAGCTCGAGACAGCGCTGGCCGTCGACCATGTCTCGGTTAGACCAAGGACATCAAGGTCGGGTACTTCCGGGAAATGGCAGATGTCAGATGAGTGTTTGAAACTGAGTGAGAGTTGAGAGTGGGGAGGGGTACAAATCAGTAATCCCTGCGTAGGTGTAGAAGGAGCCTGAACTAGGGCAGATGAGGAAGGAGAGAGGAAAGGAAGCAGAAGAAGGGAGAGAAAAGACAGAAGGAGAGCATGATCAATCCGGGAGCTAGGTGTGGTGAGAAGGTTAGACGGGGAGGTCTGAGTCTCAGGATTGGAATGGGAAGGAGTTGGATATCACATCTCATGCTATAGGGAGGTTCTCAGGTTTGATATTAGAAGCATTGAGATATCACATCTCATGCTATCGGAAGGGTCTCAGGATTGGAATGGGAAGGAGTTAGATATCACATCTCATGCTAAAGGAAAGGTCTCAGGTTTGGAAGGGGAACGATTTGGATCTCACATCTCATGTTTTAGGACGGGTCTCAGGTATGGTATTAGAAGCATTGAGATATCACATCTCATGGTATAAGGGTCTCAGGATTGGAATGGGAAGGAGTAGGATATCACATCTCAAGCTATCTCAGGATTGGAATGGGAAGGAGTTTGATATCACATCTCAAGCTATAGGAAGGGTCTCAGGTTTGGGAAGGGAAGGATTTGGATTGCACATCTCATGTTATAGGATGGGTCTCAGGTTTGGAATGGGAAATAATTGGATATCCCTTCTCATGCTATAGGAAGGGTCTCAGGTTGGAATGGGAAGGAGTTGGATATCACATCTCATGTTATAGGAAGGGTCTCAGGATTGGAATGGGAAGGATTTGGTTATCACATCTCTTGCTATAGGAAGGGTCTCGGGTTTTTTTATTAGAAACATTGAGATATCACATCTCATGGTATAATAAGGGTCTCAGGATTGGAATGGGAAGGAGTTGGATATCACATCTCAAGCTATAGGAAGGGTCTCAGGTTTGGGAAGGGAAGGATTTGGATTGCACATCTCATGTTATAGGATGGTTCTCATGTTTGGTATTGAAAGCATTGAGATATCACATCTCATGTTATAGGAAGGGTCTCAGGATTGGAATGGGAAGGAGTTGGATATCACATCTCATGCTATAGGAAGGGTCTCAGGTTTGGTATAAACATTGAGATATCACAAATCATGCTATAGGAAGGGTCCCAGGATTGGAATGGGAAGGAGTTGTATATGACATCTCATGCCATAGGAATGGTCTCAGGTTTGGTATTAGAAGCATTGAGATATCACATTTCATGCTATCGGAAGGATCTCAGGTTTGGTATTAGAGTCATTGAGATATCACATATGCAAAAGGGAGGGTCTCAGGTTTGGAAGGGGAACGATTTGGATATCACATCTCTTGTTATAGGAAGGATCACAGGTTTGGTTTTAGAAGCATTGAGCTATCACATCTCATGCTATCGGAAGGGTCTCAGGATTGGAATGGGACGGTGTTGGATATCACATCTCATGCTATAGGAAGGGTCTCAGGTTTGGAACGGGAAGGAGTTGGATATCACATCTCATGTTATAGGAAGAGTCTCAGGATTGGAATGGGAAGGAGTTGTATATGACATCTCAGGCCATAGGAAGGGTCTCAGGTTTGGTATAAGCATTGAGATATCACATCTCTGCTATCGGAAGGGTCTCAGGATTGGAATGGGAAGGAGTTGGATATCCCATCTCATGTTATAGGAAGGGTCTCAGGTTTGGTATTAGAAGCATTGAGATATCACATCTCATGCTATAGAAAGGGTCTCAGGATTGGAATGGGAAGGAGTTGGATATCACATCTCATGATAAAGGAAGGGTCTAAGGTTTGGAAGGGGAAGGATTTAGATATCACATCTCATGTTATAGGACGGGTCTCAGGTTTGGTATTAGAAGCATTGAGATATCAAGTCTCATGGTATAGGAAGGGTCTCAGAATTGGAATGGGAAGGAGTTGGATATCACATCTCAAGCTATAGGAAGGGTCTCAGGATTGGAATGGGAAGGAGTTTGATATCACATCTCATGCCATAGTATGGGTCTCAGGTTTGGTAGAAGTATTGGGATATCACATCTCATGCTATCGGAAGGGTATCAGGATTGGATTTGGAAGGAGTTGGATATCCCATCTCATTCTATAGGAAGGGTCTCGGGTTGGAATGGGAAGGATTTGGATATCACATCTCATGTTATAGGAAGGATCTCAGTTTTGGTATTAGAAGCATTGAGATATCACATCTCATGCTATAGGAAGGGTCTCAGTATTGGAATGGGAAGGAGTTGGATATTGCATCTCATGCTATAGGAAGGGTCTCAGGAATGGAATGGGAAGGAGTTTTCTATGACATCTCATGCCATAGGAAGGATCTCAGGTTTGGTATTAGAGGCATTGAGATATCACATCTCATGCTATCAGAAGGGTCTCAGGATTGGAATGGGAAGGAGTTGGATATCACATCTCATGCTAAAGGGAGGGTCTCAGGTTTGGAAGGGGAAGGATTTGGATATCACATCTCGTGTTATAGGAATGATCTCAGGTTTGGTATTAGAAGCATTGAGATATCACATCTCATGCTATCGGAAGGATCTCAGGATTGGTATTAGAAGCATTGAGATATCAAATCTCATGCTATAGGAAGGGTCTCAGAATTGGAATGGGAAGGAGTTGGATATCACATCTCATGCTATAGGAAGGGTCTCAGGATTGGAATGGGAAGGAGTTGTATATGACATCTCATGCCATAGGAAGGGTCTCAGGTTTTGTATAAGCATTGAGATATCACATCTCTGCTATCGGAAGGGTCTCAGGATTGAAATGGGAAGGAGTTGGATATCCCATCTTATGTTATAGGGAGGGTCTCAGGTTTGGTATTAGAAGCATTGAGATATCACATCTCATGCTATAGGAAGGGTCTCAGGATTGGAATGGGAAGGACTTGGATATCACATCTTATGCTAAAGGGAGGGTCTCAGGTTTGGAAGGGGAAGGATTTGGATATCACATCTCATGTTATAGGAAGGATCTTAGGTTTGGTATTAGAAACATTGAGATATCACATCTCATGCTATCGGAAGGATCTCAGGTTTGGTATTAGAGGCATTGAGATATCACATCTCATGCTATCAGAAGGGTCTCAGGATTGGAATGGGAAGGAGTTGGATATCACATCTCATGCTAAAGGGAGGGTCTCAGGTTTGGAAGGGGAAGGATTTGGATATCACATCTCATGTTATAGGAAGGATCTTATGTTTGGTATTAGAAGCATTGAGATATCACATCTCATGCTATCGGAAGGATCTCAGGTTTGGTATTAGAGGCATTGAGATATCACATCTCATGCTATCAGAAGGGTCTCAGGAATGGAATGGGAAGGAGTTTTACATGACATCTCATGCCATAGGAAGGATCTCAGGTTTGGTATTAGAAGCATTGAGACATCACATCTCATGTTATAGGAAGGGTCTCAGGATTGGAATGGGATGGAGTTGGATATCAGATCTCATGCTATAGGAAGGGTCTCAGGTTTGGTATAAGCATTGAGATATCACATCTCGTGCTATAGGAAGGGTCTCAGGATTGGAATGGGAAGGAGTTGTATATGACATCTCATGCCATAGGAAGGGTCTCAGGTTTGGTATAAGCATTGAGATATCACATCTCTGCTATCGGAAGGGTCTCAGGATTGGAATGGGAAGGAGTTGGATATCCCATCTTATGTTATAGGAAGGGTCTCAGGTTTGGTATTAGAAGCATTGAGATATCACATCTCATGCTATTGGAAGGGTCTCAGGATTGGAAGGTGAAGGAGTTCTATATCACATCTCATGCTATAGGAAGGGTCTCAGGTTTGGAACTGGAGGAGTTGGATATCACATCTCATGTTATAGGAAGAGTCTCAGGTTTGGTATAAGCATTGAGATATCACATCTCTGCTATCGGAGGTGTCTCAGGATTGGGATGGGAAGGAGTTGGATATCACATCTCATGCTATAGGAATGGTATCAGGTTTGGAACGGGAAGGAGTTGGATATCCCATCTCATGTTATAGGACGGGTCTCAGGTTTGGTATTAGAAGCATTGAGATATCACATCGAATGCTGTAGGAAGGGTCTCAGGTTTGGAATGGGAAGGAATTGGATATCACATCTCATGTCATAGGAAGTATCTCAGGTTTGGTATTAGAAGCATTGAGATACCACATCTCATGCTATAGGAATGGTCTCAGGATTGTAATGGGTAGGAGTTGGATATTACATTCTTGCTATAGGAAGGGTCGCATGTTTGGAATGGGAAGGAGTTGGATATCACATATGCTATAGGAAGGGTCTCAGGTTTGGAACGGGAAGGAGTTGGATATCACATTTCATGTTATAGGAAGGGTCTCAGGTTTGGTATAAGCATTGAGATATCACATCTCTGCTATCGGAAGTGGCTCAGGATTGGAATGGGAAGGAGTTGGATATCCCATCTCATGTTATAGGACGGGTCTCTGGTTTGGTATTAGAATCATTGAGATATCACATCTCATGCTGTAGGAAGGGTCTAAGGATTGGAATGGGATCGACTTGCATATCACATCTCATGCTATAGGTAGGCTCTCAGGTTTGGTATAAGCATAAAGATATCACATCTCATGCTATAGGAAGGGTCTCAGGATTGGAATGGGAAGGATTTGGATATCACATCTCATGCTATAGGAAGGGTCTCAGGTTTGGTATAAGCATGGAGATATCACTTCTCATGCTATAGGAAGGGTCTCAGGATTGGAATGGGAAGGAGTTGGATATCACATTTCATGCTATAGGAAGTGTCTCAGGTTTGGTATAAGCATGGAGATATCACTTCTCATGCTATAGGAAGGGTCTCAGGATTGGAATGGGAAGGAGTTGGATATCACATCTCATGTTATAGGAAGGATCTCAGGTTTGGTATTAGAAGCATTGAGACATCACATCTCATGCTATAGGAAGGGTCTCAGGATTGGAATGGGAAGGAGTTGGATATCACATCTGATGCTATAGGAAGGGTCTCAGGATTGGAATGGGAAGGAGTTGTATATGACATCTCAGGCCATAGGAAGGGTCTCAGGTTTGGTATAAGCATTGAGATATCACATCTCTGATATCGGAAGGGTCTCAGGATTGGAATGGGAAGGAGTTGGATATCCCATCTCATGTTATAGGAAGGGTCTCAGGTTTGGTATTAGAAGCATTGAGATATCACATCTCTGCTATCGGAAGTGGCTCAGGATTGCAATGGGAAGGAGTTGGATATCCCATCTCATGTTATAGGACGGGTCTCTGGTTTGGTATTAGAATCATTGAGATATCACATCGCATGCTGTAGGAAGGGTCTAAGGATTGGAATGGGATCGACTTGCATATCACATCTCATGCTATAGGTAGGCTCTCAGGTTTGGTATAAGCATAAAGATATCACATCTCATGCTATAGGAAGGGTCTCAGGATTGGAATGGGAAGGATTTGGATATCACATCTCATGCTATAGGAAGGGTCTCAGGTTTGGTATAAGCATGGAGATATCACTTCTCATGTTATAGGAAGTGTCTCAGGATTGGAATGGGAAGGAGTTGGATATCACATCTCATGTTATAGGAAGGATCTCAGGTTTGGTATTAGAAGCATTGAGACATCACATCACATGCTATAGGAAGGGTATCAGGATTGGAATGGGAAGGAGTTGGATATCACATCTCATGCTAAAGGGAGGGTCTCAGGTTTGGAAGGGGAAGGATTTGGATATTACATCTTGTGTTATAGGAATGATCTCAGGTTTGGTATTAGAAGCATTGAGATATCACATCTCATGCTATCGGAAGGATCTCAGGTTTAGTATTAGAAGCATTGAGATATCAAATCTTATGCTATAGGAAGGGTCTCAGGATTGGAATAGGAAGGAGTTGGATATCACATCTCATGCTATAGGAAGGGTCTCAGGATTGGAATGGGAAGGAGTTTTATATGACATCTCATGCCATAGGAAGGATCTCAGGTTTGGTATTAGAAGCATTGAGACATCACATCTCATGTTATAGGAAGGGTCTCAGGATTGGAATGGTAAGGAATTGGATATCACATCTCATGTCATAGGAAGTATCTCAGGTTTGGTATTAGAAGCATTGAGATATCACATCTCATGCTATAGGAATGGTCTCAGGATTGGAATGGGTAGGAGGTGGATATTACATTCTTGCTATAGGAAGGGTCTCATGTTTGGAATGGGAAGGAGTTGGATATCACATATGCTATAGGAAGGGTCTCAGGTTTGGAACGGGAAGGAGTTGGATATCACATTTCATGTTATAGGAAGGGTCTCAGGTTTGGTATAAGCACTGAGATATCACATCTCTGCTATCGGAAGTGGCTCAGGATTGGAATGGGAAGGAGTTGGATATCCCATCTCATGTTATAGGACGGGTCTCTGGTTTGGTATAAGCATGGAGATATCACTTCTCATGCTATATGAAGGGTCTCAGGATTGGAATGGGAAGGAGTTGGATATCACATCTCATGTTATAGGAAGGATCTCAGGTTTGGTATTAGAAGCATTGAGACATCACATCTCATGCTATAGGAAGGGTCTCAGGATTGGAATGGGAAGGAGTTGGATATCACATCTGATGCTATAGGAAGGGTCTCAGGATTGGAATGGGAAGGAGTTGTATATGACATCTCAGGCCATAGGAAGGGTCTCAGGGTTGGTATAAGCATTGAGATATCACATCTCTGCTATCGGAAGGGTCTCAGGATTGGAATGGGAAGGAGTTGGATATCCCATCTCATGTTATAGGAAGGGTCTCAGGTTTCGTATTAGAAGCATTGAGATATCACATCTCATGCTATAGGAAGGGTCTCACGATTGGAATGGGAAGGAGTTGGATATCACATCTCATGATAAAGGAAGGGTCTAAGGTTTGGAAGGGGAATGATTTAGATATCACATCTCATGTTATAGGATGGATCTCAGGTTTGGTATTAGAAGCATTGAGATATCAAGTCTCATGGTATAGGAAGGGTCTCAGAATTGGAATGGGAAGGAGTTGGATATCACATCTCAAGCTATAGGAAGGGTCTCAGGATTGGAATGGGAAGGAGTTTGATATCACATCTGTTAAGACAGATTTCTGAACTCTGTCCTGGTGGCGCAGAAGTTCAGAAGGCCAACCTAATTACTTGGAACAGGGTAACCTCTGGACGAGCCAGACCAATCAAGGTAGCGATCGCGGCGGTCAAGACTAGGTCTCAAGAGGGGTGAGGGTGACTGAAAGCCCGCAATGAGCACACAAAGCAAGAGCGCTTACAAACTACTCCAAACAGTTGTTATATCAAAAATATATACACATTTATTTTAAGGCCTTTAAAACAACGACCGTAGCGAGAAAATCACAATATCACAATATTAAGCCAACACATACCATATCAACACAATATATATACAAATACGACAGTCTCAAGCATTAGAGGCACGAAATGTGTAGTCCACCTGCAAGGGAAGGAAAACAGGCAGTGCGATAATGCTTTAGACTCAGTTCGCCTTCAGAGGCACCTAACTAGATGGAAGTCCGAGCCCTGCGAAGAGTGGAGCCTTGTGCTCAAAAGTACCTGCACACGCTGGTGCCAACGGGCAAAAGGAGAAGCTCTTCGGAGGAAGTCAGGCAGTTCGGGTTAGTGCACAACAGAAGAAGAACAGGTTCCGCGACTCAAGCGCAGCCTCCACAGTGAGCAGAAGCAGAGCGCAAGTACGGCAAAAGGGTGCTGTTTTTACACAGCGGGGAAAAGCAATGGGCTACTGCAGGAGGGCGACCAGATCCTAGCTATACTACTCACCGGTCCCCGATGCAAGCAGACCCAGGCTTCTCCACGTTAGTTTCAGCAGCTGGCAGGTTCAGAAGAGCCGGGAATGCCTCGTCGTCATGTAGAGAAAAAAGACGTCCCAATCGAAGAAACCTGCACAGTTTTGTCACCACAGCAGGGCAACGGAGCGGCCGTGTGTATCTGAGCCCAATGTACACTACTCACTTCAGACTTGGGAACGCCAAGTGTACGAAGCGTGTGAGAGTGACCAGGAAATACAACACAACCTGGTGGCGGTTACAGAGCAGGACTCCCATGTAAGCTGGTCAGTCAACTGGATGGCCCAGAGACGCTTCTGAAGGCTTACTGGCAGGAGATGATGAAGTCGCCGAGAATAGCTGTTCCTGCTATTCCAAAGGTCGAAGCACCAGTACAGGCCTTCTGGTTCGATCAAAGGAGGAAAGGGTTTCACAGGACGACAGCAGTGCAAAGGAGGAGTCCTTCAGTGGGTCACCAGCGATTCCTCGGTCCAGCCTCTTGGTTGCAGGATACTTGGCTCCTGTATTCCTTCGTTCGTGAGAACTCAGGAGATCGACATGGTAGTGGTGTTTCCAGCCCCCTCTTATCCAACTCCTTCCCATTCCAAACCTGAGACCCTTCCGATAGCAGAGATGTGATATCCCAATGCTTCTACCAAACCTGAGACCCTTCCTATAGCTTGAGATGTGATATCAAACTCCTTCCCATTCCAATCTTGAGACCCTTCCTATAGCTTGAGATGTGATATCCAACTCCTTCCCATTCCAATTCTGAGACCCTTCCTATACCATGAGACTTGATATCTCAATGCTTCTACCAAACCTGAGACCCATACTATTGCATGAGATGTGATATCAAACTCCTTCCAATTCCAATCATGAGAACCTTCCTATAACATGAGATGAGATATCCAACTCCTTCCCATTCCAATTCTGAGACCCTTCCTATACCATGAGACTTGATATCTCAATGCTTCTACCAAACCTTAGACCCTTTCATTATCATGAGATGTGATATCCAACTCCTTCCCATTCCAATCCTTAGACCCTTCTGATAGCATGAGATGTGATATCTCAATGCCTCTAATACCAAACCTGAGAGCCTTCCTCTAACATGAGATGTGATATCGAAGTCCTTCGCATTCCAATCCTGAGACCCTTCCTATAACATGAGATGTGATATCCAACTCCTTCCCATTCCAACCTGAGACCCTTCCTATAGCATGAGATGGGATATCCAACTCCTTCCCATTCCAACCTGAGACCCTTCCTATAGCATGAGATGGGATATCCAACTACTTCCAAATCCAATCCTGATACCCTTCCGATAGCATGAGATGTGATATCCCAATGCTTCTACCAAACCTGAGACCCATATTATGACATGAGATGTGATATCCAATTCCTTCCCATTCCAAACCGGAGACCCTTCCTACAGCATGTGATGTGATATCTCAATGCTCTAATACCAAAACTGAGACCCGTCCTATACCATGAGATGTGATATCCAACTCCTTCCCATCGCAATCCTGAGACACTTTCGATAGCAGAGATGTGATATCTCAATTCTTATACCAAACCTGAGACCCTTCCTATAACATGAAATGGGATATCCAACTCCTTCCCATTCCAAACCTGAGACCCTTCCGATAGCAGAGATGTGATATCTCAATGTCTCTAATGCCAAACCTGAGATCCTTCCGATAGCATATGTGATATCGCAATGCTTCTAATACCAAACCTGATATCCTTCCTATAACATGAGATGTGATATCCAAATCCTTCCCGTTCCAAACCTGAGACCCTTCCGATAGCATGAGATGTGATATCTCAATGCCTCTAATACCAAACCTGAGATCATTCCGATAGCATGAGATGTGATAGCTCAACGCTTCTAATACCAAACCTGAAATCCTTCCTATAACATGAGATGTGATATCCAAATCCTTCCCCTTCGAAACCTGAGACCTTCCCTTTAGCATGAGATGTGACATCAAACTCGTTCCCATTCCAATCCTGAGACCCTTCTGATAGCATGAGATGTGATATCTCAATGCCTCTAATACCAAACCTGAGATCCTACCTCTAACATGAAATGTGATATCCAACTCCTTCCCTTTCCAAACCTGAGAGCCTTCCTATAGCATGAGATTTGATATCCAAGTCCTTCTCATTCCATTCCGGAGACCCTTCCTATAACATGAGATGTGATATCCAACTCCTTCTGATTCCAACCTGAGACCCTTCCTATAGCATGAGATTGAATATCCAACTCCTTCCAAATCCAATCCTGATACCCTTCCGATAGCATGAGATGTGATATCCCAATGCTTCTACAAAACCTGACACCAATACTATGACATCAGATGTGATATCAAACTGCTTCCCATTCCAATCTTGAGACCCTTCCTATAGCTTGAGATGTGATATCCAACTCCTTCCCATTCCAATTCTGAGACCCTTGCTATACCATGAGACTTGATATCTCAACTCCTTCCAATTCCAATCCTTAGAACCTTCCTATAACATGAGATGAGATATCCAAATCCTTCCCCTTCCAAACCTTAGACCCTTTCTTTATCATGAGAAGTGATATCCAACTCCTTCCCATTCCAATCCTGAGACCCTTCCGATGAGATTTGTTATCTCAATGCTTATACCGAACCTGAGACCCTTCCTATAGCATGAGATGTGATGTCTCAATGCTTCTAATACAAAATCTGAGGCCCTTCCTATAGCAAGAGATGTGATATCCAAATCCTTCCCATTCCAAACGGGAGACCCTTCCTAGAGCATGAGATGTGATATCTAACTCCTTCCCATTCCAATCCTGAGACCCTTCCGATAGCATGAGATGTGATATCTCAATGCTTCTAATACCAAACCTGAGACCCTTCCTATAGCATGACATGTGATATCGAACTCCTTCCCATTCCAATCCTGAGACTCAGATCCCCCGTCTAACCTTCTCACCACACCTAGCTCCCGGATTGATCATGCTCTCCTTCTGTCTTTTCTCTCCCTTCTTCTGCTTCCTTTCCTCTCTCCTTCCTCATCTGCCCTAGTTCAGGCTCCTTCTACACCTCCGCAGGGATTACTGATTTGTACCCCTCCCCACTCTCAACTCTCATTCAGTTTCAAACAATCATCTGGCAACTGACACTTCCTCGAAGAATCTGACATTGATGTCCTTGGTCTAACCGAGATATGGTTGACGGCTAGCGCTGTCTCGAGCTTTGACACTCTCCTCCCTGATGACAAGTTCCTCTCCATGCCCAGATCCAACCGTTCTTGTGGGGCAGTATCCTTGATTCCCGTAGTAGATTGCTTTCCTATGCAGGCCGAATCCTCTTACGAATGCCTTTTCTGCATTCATTCTCTCTGTCCATTCTCTAGCCGTGGCTATTTGCCTGCCCCCTTCATCTCTCAGTGGATGGACTTCTCCATCCTGGCCTCCTACCACTCCACTCCGCCTACTTTGAGAATTCAACATGAACCTGTATGCTTCCTGACCTGGACTTTTACGAGATCTGCAACTCTTCATGCCGCTGGCCCTACACACTCTGCAGGGAATACTCTGGATTTTCTGATCTCAGACCTCCCCCTCTGTAACCCTCTCAACAATCCTCTCCCATGGTGATCACGTTCTCCTCGCCAAAGAAGGATAACTACCAGCTGTTCCTCCTCAGAGGCGTTCTTCCTTTCTGTCCCTGGTCCCTGCACCGTTTCGCCTTGCAAACACTCGCTTCCCAGCTCTCTGGTTTACGCGTGTTTCCTGCCTTCTCTCCTCTTCCCGCTGCCTTCAAACCAACAAATGAGCTTCAAAAGAAACACGTTGCTCAGAATGCTTTATAACACCCATTATTCAACATGTAGCCGTAACCCGCTAGACGTATTGAAACGTGCTAAAACTAGCAAAAACAGCTAGAAAATGTACTTTCCTCGCGTTTTTGTAAATGCGAATTCAGGTGGGTTCCCATGTTGTATGTACTGTGTCCGTGCGTTTGTTGTCCAATCCTGAAGATTTTAACCACTGTTCTCCTATACAAGGGGGGTTCAACATCTACTGCTGTTCACAGGCTGAATGTATACGGCTGAAATCTTCAATGCATTATCAGCTTTCCTGCCTGTTTTGGAACGTGTATTTGCCATCTGTTGATGCAGTCGACCTGTGTTCATCGTCCCTTCTAGTTTACAGGCTGCACTCCCCTGGTGATCACATTCTCCTCTCCAGAGCAGGCTAACTACCAGCTGCTCCTCCTCAGAGGCGTTTATCCTTTCTATCCCTGCTCCCTGCACCGTTTCGCGTTGCTTGGACTCGCTTCCCAGCTCTCTGGTTTAGATGCGTGTTCCCTGCCTTCTCTCCTCTTCCTACAGCCTTCTTCCTTCATATTTACCACCGCTGGATAGGTCTAAAGATGAACAAATGAGCTCCACGAGATACACAGTGCTCAGAATGCCATTATTCAACATATACCCGTAACCCGCTAGACGTATTGAAACGTGCTAAAAACTAGTAAAAACAGCTAGAAAATGTACTTTCCTCGCTTTTTGTAAATGCGAATTCTAGTGGGTTCCCATTTTGTACTCTGTTCGTGCGTTTGTTCAGTCGAATCCTGTTCTTTTGAACCACTCTTCTCCCATACAAGGGAGGATCAAAATGTGTTGTTCACAGGCTGAATTTATACTGCTGAAATGCTCGCTTCCCTGCTCTCCGGTTTAGACGCGTGTATTCTGCATTTACCAAAACGCGAGGGAAGTACATTTTCTAGCTCGTTTTGTTAGTTGTTTAGCACGTTTCAATACTTCTAGCGGGTTACAGCTATATGTTGAATAATGGGTGTGATAAAGCATTCTGAACACTATCTTGTGGAGCTCATTGGAAGGCTGTAGGAAGAGGAGAGAAGGCAGGGAACACGCATCTAAACCAGAGAGCTGGGAAGCGAGTACATGCAACGCGAAACGGTGTAGGGAGCAGGGACAGAAAGGATGAACGCCTCTGAGGAGCAGCTGGTAGTTAGCCTGCTCTGGAGAGGAGAATGTGATCACCATGGGAGTGCAGCCTGTAAACTAGAAGGGACGATGAAAACAGGGCGACTGCATTAACAGATGGCAAATACACGTTCCAAAACAGTCAGGAAAGCTGATAATGCATTGAAGATTTCAGCCGTATACATTCAGCCTGTGAACAGCAGTAGATGTTGACACCCCTTGTATGGGAGAACAGTGATTAAAAACTTCAGGATTCGACAACAAACGCGCGGACACAGTACATACAACATCGGAACCCACCAGAATTCGCATTTACAAAAACGCGAGGAAAGTACATTTTCTAGCTGTTTTTGCTAGTTTTTTAGCACGTTTCAACACATCTAGCGGGTTATGGCTATATGTTGAATAATGGGTGTTATAAAGCATTCTGAGCACTGTGTATCTTTTGGAGCTCATTTGTTGATTTGAAGGCAGCGGGAAGAGGAGAGAAGGCAGGGACACGCGCCTAAACCAGAGAGCTGGGAAGCGAGTACTTGCAAAGCGAAACTGTGCAGGGAGCAGGGACAGAAAGGAGACCGCCTCTGAGGAGGAATAGCGTCTAAACCAGTGAGCAGGGAAGCGAGTGTTTGCAACGCGAAACGGTGCGGGGACAGGGACAGAAAGGAATAACGCCTCTGAGGCGGAACAGCTGTTAGCCTTCTTTGGAGAAGAGAACGTGATCACCACGGGAGTGCAGCCTTGAAACTAGAAGGGACGATGAAAACATGTTGACTGGAATAACAGATGGCAAATACACTTTCCAGAACAGTCGGATTACCCGATAATGCATTGAAGATTTCAGCAGTATACATTCAGGCTGTGAACAGTAGATTTTGATCTCCCCCCCCCTTGCATGGGTGACGAGTGGTTAAAAACATCAGGATTCCACTGAACAAATGCTCGAACCGAGTACAAAATGGGAATCCACCAGAATTCGCATTTACCAAAACGCGAGGAAAGTACATTTTCTAGCTATTTTTGCTAGTTTTCAGCACTTTTCAATACGTCTAGCGGGTTACAGCTATATCTTGAATAATGGGTGTTATAAAGCGTTCTGAGCACCGTGTATCTTTTGAAGCTCATTTGTTGATTTCAAGGCCGCGGGAAGCGGAGAGAAGGCAGGGAACACGCGTCTAAACCAGAGAGCTGGGAAGCGAGTACTTGCAACGCGAAAGGATGCAGAGAGCAAGGACAGAAAGGAAGAAGGCCTCTGAGAAGGAAAAACGTCTAAACCAGAAAGCGGGGAAGCGAGTGTTTGTAACGCGAAACGTTGTAGGGAGCAGGGACAGATAGGAAGAACTCCTCTGAGGAGGAACAGCTGGTAGTTAGCCTTCTTTGGAGATGAGAACTTGATCACCACGGGAGAGGATTGTTGAGAGGGTTACAGAGGGGGAGGTCTGAGATCAGAAAATCCTGAGTATTCTCAGCAGTTTGTAGGGCCAGCGACACGAAGAGTTGCCGATCTCGTAAAAGTCCAGGTCAGGAAGCATACAGGTTCATGTTGAATTCTCCAAGTAGGCGGAGTTGAGTGGTAGGAGGCCAGGATGGAGAAGTCCATCCACTGAGAGAGGAAGGGGGCAGGCAAATAGCCACGGTGAGAGAATGGGCAGGAAAGAGAGAATGCATGCAGACAAGGCATTCGTGAGAGGAGTCGGCCTGTATAGGAAAGCAATTTACTACAGGAATCAAGGATACTCCCCCCTCAAGAACTGTTGGATCTGGGCATGGAGAGGAACTTGTCATCAGGGAGGAGAGTGTCAAAGCTCGAGACAGCGCTGGCCGTCGACCATGTCTCGGTTAGACCAAGGACATCAAGGTCGGGTTCTTCCGGGAAATGGCAGATGTCAGATGAGTGTTTGAAACTGAGTGAGAGTTGAGAGTGGGGAGGGGTACAAATCAGTAATCCCTGCGGAGGTGTAGAAGGAGCCTGAACTAGGGCAGATGAGGAAGGAGAGAGGAAAGGAAGCAGAAGAAGGGAGAGAAAAGACAGAAGGAGAGCATGATCAATCCGGGAGCTAGGTGTGGTGAGAAGGTTAGACGGGGAGGTCTGAGTCTCAGGATTGGAATGGGAAGGAGTTGGATATCACATCTCATGCTATAGGGAGGTTCTCAGGTTTGATATTAGAAGCATTGAGATATCACATCTCATGCTATCGGAAGGGTCTCAGGATTGGAATGGGAAGGAGTTAGATATCACATCTCATGCTAAAGGAAAGGTCTCAGGTTTGGAAGGGGAACGATTTGGATCTCACATCTCATGTTTTAGGACGGGTCTCAGGTATGGTATTAGAAGCATTGAGATATCACATCTCATGGTATAAGGGTCTCAGGATTGGAATGGGAAGGAGTAGGATATCACATCTCAAGCTATCTCAGTATTGGAATGGGAAGGAGTTTGATATCACATCTCAAGCTATAGGAAGGGTCTCAGGTTTGGGAAGGGAAGGATTTGGATTGCACATCTCATGTTATAGGATGGGTCTCAGGTTTGGAATGGGAAATAATTGGATATCCCTTCTCATGTTATAGGAAGGGTCTCAGGATTGGAATGGGAAGGATTTGGTTATCACATCTCTTGCTATAGGAAGGGTCTCGGGTTTTTTTATTAGAAACATTGAGATATCACATCTCATGGTATAATAAGGGTCTCAGGATTGGAATGGGAAGGAGTTGGATATCACATCTCAAGCTATAGGAAGGGTCTCAGGTTTGGGAAGGGAAGGATTTGGATTGCACATCTCATGTTATAGGATGGTTCTCATGTTTGGTATTAGAAGCATTGAGATATCACATCTCATGTTATAGGAAGGGTCTCAGGATTGGAATGGGAAGGAGTTGGATATCACATCTCATGCTATAGGAAGGGTCTCAGGTTTGGTATAAACATTGAGATATCACAAATCATGCTATAGGAAGGGTCCTAGGATTGGAATGGGAAGGAGTTGTATATGACATCTCATGCCATAGGAATGGTCTCAGGTTTGGTATTAGAAGCATTGAGATATCACATTTCATGCTATCGGAAGGATCTCAGGTTTGGTATTAGAGTCATTGAGATATCACATATGCAAAAGGGAGGGTCTCAGGTTTGGAAGGGGAACGATTTGGATATCACATCTCTTGTTATAGGAAGGATCACAGGTTTGGTTTTAGAAGCATTGAGATATCACATCTCATGCTATCGGAAGGGTCTCAGGATTGGAATGGGACGGTGTTGGATATCACATCTCATGCTATAGGAAGGGTCTCAGGTTTGGAACGGGAAGGAGTTGGATATCACATCTCATGTTATAGGAAGAGTCTCAGGATTGGAATGGGAAGGAGTTGTATATGACATCTCAGGCCATAGGAAGGGTCTCAGGTTTGGTATAAGCATTGAGATATCACATCTCTGCTATCGGAAGGGTCTCAGGATTGGAATGGGAAGGAGTTGGATATCCCATCTCATGTTATAGGAAGGGTCTCAGGTTTGGTATTAGAAGCATTGAGATATCACATCTCATGCTATAGAAAGGGTCTCAGGATTGGAATGGGAAGGAGTTGGATATCACATCTCATGATAAAGGAAGGGTCTAAGGTTTGGAAGGGGAAGGATTTAGATATCACATCTCATGTTATAGGACGGGTCTCAGGTTTGGTATTAGAAGCATTGAGATATCAAGTCTCATGGTATAGGAAGGGTCTCAGAATTGGAATGGGAAGGAGTTGGATATCACATCTCAAGCTATAGGAAGGGTCTCAGGATTGGAATGGGAAGGAGTTTGATATCACATCTCATGCCATAGTATGGGTCTCAGGTTTGGTAGAAGTATTGGGATATCACATCTCATGCTATCGGAAGGGTATCAGGATTGGATTTGGAAGGAGTTGGATATCCCATCTCATTCTATAGGAAGGGTCTCGGGTTGGAATGGGAAGGATTTGGATATCACATCTCATGTTATAGGAAGGATCTCAGTTTTGGTATTAGAAGCATTGAGATATCACATCTCATGCTATAGGAAGGGTCTCAGTATTGGAATGGGAAGGAGTTGGATATTGCATCTCATGCTATAGGAAGGGTCTCAGGAATGGAATGGGAAGGAGTTTTCTATGACATCTCATGCCATAGGAAGGATCTCAGGTTTGGTATTAGAGGCATTGAGATATCACATCTCATGCTATCAGAAGGGTCTCAGGATTGGAATGGGAAGGAGTTGGATATCACATCTCATGCTAAAGGGAGGGTCTCAGGTTTGGAAGGGGAAGGATTTGGATATCACATCTCGTGTTATAGGAATGATCTCAGGTTTGGTATTAGAAGCATTGAGATATCACATCTCATGCTATCGGAAGGATCTCAGGATTGGTATTAGAAGCATTGAGATATCAAATCTCATGCTATAGGAAGGGTCTCAGAATTGGAATGGGAAGGAGTTGGATATCACATCTCATGCTATAGGAAGGGTCTCAGGATTGGAATGGGAAGGAGTTGTATATGACATCTCATGCCATAGGAAGGGTCTCAGGTTTTGTATAAGCATTGAGATATCACATCTCTGCTATCGGAAGGGTCTCAGGATTGAAATGGGAAGGAGTTGGATATCCCATCTTATGTTATAGGAAGGGTCTCAGGTTTGGTATTAGAAGCATTGAGATATCACATCTCATGCTATAGGAAGGGTCTCAGGATTGGAATGGGAAGGACTTGGATATCACATCTTATGCTAAAGGGAGGGTCTCAGGTTTGGAAGGGGAAGGATTTGGATATCACATCTCATGTTATAGGAAGGATCTTAGGTTTGGTATTAGAAGCATTGAGATATCACATCTCATGCTATCGGAAGGATCTCAGGTTTTGTATTAGAGGCATTGAGATATCACATCTCATGCTATCAGAAGGGTCTCAGGATTGGAATGGGAAGGAGTTGGATATCACATCTCATGCTAAAGGGAGGGTCTCAGGTTTGGAAGGGGAAGGATTTGGAAATCACATCTCATGTTATAGGAAGGATCTTAGGTTTGGTATTAGAAGCATTGAGATATCACATCTCATGCTATCGGAAGGATCTCAGGTTTGGTATTAGAGGCATTGAGATATCACATCTCATGCTATCAGAAGGGTCTCAGGAATGGAATGGGAAGGAGTTTTACATGACATCTCATGCCATAGGAAGGATCTCAGGTTTGGTATTAGAAGCATTGAGACATCACATCTCATGTTATAGGAAGGGTCTCAGGATTGGAATGGGATGGAGTTGGATATCAGATCTCATGCTATAGGAAGGGTCTCAGGTTTGGTATAAGCATTGAGATATCACATCTCATGCTATAGGAAGGGTCTCAGGATTGGAATGGGAAGGAGTTGTATATGACATCTCATGCCATAGGAAGGGTCTCAGGTTTGGTATAAGCATTGAGATATCACATCTCTGCTATCGGAAGGGTCTCAGGATTGGAATGGGAAGGAGTTGGATATCCCATCTTATGTTATAGGAAGGGTCTCAGGTTTGGTATTAGAAGCATTGAGATATCACATCTCATGCTATTGGAAGGGTCTCAGGATTGGAAGGTGAAGGAGTTCTATATCACATCTCATGCTATAGGAAGGGTCTCAGGTTTGGAACTGGAAGGAGTTGGATATCACATCTCATGTTATAGGAAGAGTGTCAGGTTTGGTATAAGCATTGAGATATCACATCTCTGCTATCGGAGGTGTCTCAGGATTGGGATGGGAAGGAGTTGGATATCACATCTCATGCTATAGGAATGGTATCAGGTTTGGAACGGGAAGGAGTTGGATATCCCATCTCATGTTATAGGACGGGTCTCAGGTTTGGTATTAGAAGCATTGAGATATCACATCGAATGCTGTAGGAAGGGTCTCAGGTTTGGAATGGGAAGGAATTGGATATCACATCTCATGTCATAGGAAGTATCTCAGGTTTGGTATTAGAAGCATTGAGATACCACATCTCATGCTATAGGAATGGTCTCAGGATTGTAATGGGTAGGAGTTGGATATTACATTCTTGCTATAGGAAGGGTCTCATGTTTGGAATGGGAAGGAGTTGGATATCACATATGCTATAGGAAGGGTCTCAGGTTTGGAACGGGAAGGAGTTGGATATCACATTTCATGTTATAGGAAGGGTCTCAGGTTTGGTATAAGCATTGAGATATCACATCTCTGCTATCGGAAGTGGCTCAGGATTGGAATGGGAAGGAGTTGGATATCCCATCTCATGTTATAGGACGGGTCTCTGGTTTGGTATTAGAATCATTGAGATATCACATCGCATGCTGTAGGAAGGGTCTAAGGATTGGAATGGGATCGACTTGCATATCACATCTCATGCTATAGGTAGGCTCTCAGGTTTGGTATAAGCATAAAGATATCACATCTCATGCTATAGGAAGGGTCTCAGGATTGGAATGGGAAGGATTTGGATATCACATCTCATGCTATAGGAAGGGTCTCAGGTTTGGTATAAGCATGGAGATATCACTTCTCATGCTATAGGAAGGGTCTCAGGATTGGAATGGGAAGGAGTTGGATATCACATTTCATGCTATAGGAAGTGTCTCAGGTTTGGTATAAGCATGGAGATATCACTTCTCATGCTATAGGAAGGGTCTCAGGATTGGAATGGGAAGGAGTTGGATATCACATCTCATGTTATAGGAAGGATCTCAGGTTTGGTATTAGAAGCATTGAGACATCACATCTCATGCTATAGGAAGGGTCTCAGGATTGGAATGGGAAGGAGTTGGATATCACATCTGATGCTATAGGAAGGGTCTCAGGATTGGAATGGGAAGGAGTTGTATATGACATCTCAGGCCATAGGAAGGGTCTCAGGTTTGGTATAAGCATTGAGATATCACATCTCTGCTATCAGAAGGGTCTCAGGATTGGAATGGGAAGGAGTTGGATATCCCATCTCATGTTATAGGAAGGGTCTCAGGTTTGGTATTAGAAGCATTGAGATATCACATCTCTGCTATCGGAAGTGGCTCAGGATTGGAATGGGAAGGAGTTGGATATCCCATCTCATGTTATAGGACGGGTCTCTGGTTTGGTATTAGAATCATTGAGATATCACATCGCATGCTGTAGGAAGGGTCTAAGGATTGGAATGGGATCGACTTGCATATCACATCTCATGCTATAGGTAGGCTCTCAGGTTTGGTATAAGCATAAAGATATCACATCTCATGCTATAGGAAGGGTCTCAGGATTGGAATGGGAAGGATTTGGATATCACATCTCATGCTATAGGAAGGGTCTCAGGTTTGGTATAAGCATGGAGATATCACTTCTCATGTTATAGGAAGTGTCTCAGGATTGGAATGGGAAGGAGTTGGATATCAAATCTCATGTTATAGGAAGGATCTCTGGTTTGGTATTAGAAGCATTGAGACATCACATCACATGCTATAGGAAGGGTATCAGGATTGGAATGGGAAGGAGTTGGATATCACATCTCATGCTAAAGGGAGGGTCTCAGGTTTGGAAGGGGAAGGATTTGGATATTACATCTTGTGTTATAGGAATGATCTCAGGTTTGGTATTAGAAGCATTGAGATATCACATCTCATGCTATCGGAAGGATCTCAGGTTTAGTATTAGAAGCATTGAGATATCAAATCTCATGCTATAGGAAGGGTCTCAGGATTGGAATAGGAAGGAGTTCTATATCACATCTCATGCTATAGGAAGGGTCTCAGGATTGGAATGGGAAGGAGTTTTATATGACATCTCATGCCATAGGAAGGATCTCAGGTTTGGTATTAGAAGCATTGAGACATCACATCTCATGTTATAGGAAGGGTCTCAGGATTGGAATGGTAAGGAATTGGATATCACATCTCATGTCATAGGAAGTATCTCAGGTTTGGTATTAGAAGCATTGAGATATCACATCTCATGCTATAGGAATGGTCTCAGGATTGGAATGGGTAGGAGGTGGATATTACATTCTTGCTATAGGAAGGGTCTCATGTTTGGAATGGGAAGGAGTTGGATATCACATATGCTATAGGAAGGGTCTCAGGTTTGGAACGGGAAGGAGTTGGATATCACATTTCATGTTATAGGAAGGGTCTCAGGTTTGGTATAAGCACTGAGATATCACATCTCTGCTATCGGAAGTGGCTCAGGATTGGAATGGGAAGGAGTTGGATATCCCATCTCATGTTATAGGACGGGTCTCTGGTTTGGTATAAGCATGGAGATATCACTTCTCATGCTATAGGAAGGGTCTCAGGATTGGAATGGGAAGGAGTTGGATATCACATCTCATGTTATAGGAAGGATCTCAGGTTTGGTATTAGAAGCATTGAGACATCACATCTCATGCTATAGGAAGGGTCTCAGGATTGGAATGGGAAGGAGTTGGATATCACATCTGATGCTATAGGAAGGGTCTCAGGATTGGAATGGGAAGGAGTTGTATATGACATCTCAGGCCATAGGAAGGGTCTCAGGTTTGGTATAAGCATTGAGATATCACACCTCTGCTATCGGAAGGGTCTCAGGATTGGAATGGGAAGGAGTTGGATATCCCATCTCATGTTATAGGAAGGGTCTCAGGTTTCGTATTAGAAGCATTGAGATATCACATCTCATGCTATAGGAAGGGTCTCACGATTGGAATGGGAAGGAGTTGGATATCACATCTCATGATAAAGGAAGGGTCTAAGGTTTGGAAGGGGAAGGATTTAGATATCACATCTCATGTTATAGGATGGATCTCAGGTTTGGTATTAGAAGCATTGAGATATCAAGTCTCATGGTATAGGAAGGGTCTCAGAATTGGAATGGGAAGGAGTTGGATATCACATCTCAAGCTATAGGAAGGGTCTCAGGATTGGAATGGGAAGGAGTTTGATATCACATCTGTTAAGACGGATTTCTGAACTCTGTCCTGGTGGCGCAGAAGTTCAGAAGGCCAACCTAATTACTTGGAACAGGGTAACCTCTGGACGAGCCAGACCAATCAAGGTAGCGATCGCGGCGGTCAAGACTAGGTCTCAAGAGGGGTGAGGGTGACTGAAAGCCCGCAATGAGCACACAAAGCAAGAGCGCTTACAAACTACTCCAAACAGTTGTTATATCAAAAATATATACACATTTATTTTAAGGCCTTTAAAACAACGACCGTAGCGAGAAAATCACAATATCACAATATTAAGCCAACACATACCATATCAACACAATATATATACAAATACGACAGTCTCAAGCATTAGAGGCACGAAATGTGTAGTCCACCTGCAAGGGAAGGAAAACAGGCAGTGCGATAATGCTTTAGACTCAGTTCGCCTTCAGAGGCACCTAACTAGATGGAAGTCCGAGCCCTGCGAAGAGTGGAGCCTTGTGCTCAAAAGTACCTGCACACGCTGGTGCCAACGGGCAAAAGGAGAAGCTCTTCGGAGGAAGTCAGGCAGTTCGGGTTAGTGCACAACAGAAGAAGAACAGGTTCCGCGACTCAAGCGCAGCCTCCACAGTGAGCAGAAGCAGAGCGCAAGTACGGCAAAAGGGTGCTGTTTTTACACAGCGGGGAAAAGCAATGGGCTACTGCAGGAGGGCGACCAGATCCTAGCTATACTACTCACCGGTCCCCGATGCAAGCAGACCCAGGCTTCTCCACGTTAGTTTCAGCAGCTGGCAGGTTCAGAAGAGCCGGGAATGCCTCGTCGTCATGTAGAGAAAAAAGACGTCCCAATCGAAGAAACCTGCACAGTTTTGTCACCACAGCAGGGCAACGGAGCGGCCGTGTGTATCTGAGCCCAATGTACACTACTCACTTCAGACTTGGGAACGCCAAGTGTACGAAGCGTGTGAGAGTGACCAGGACTCGAAATACAACACAACCTGGTGGCGGTTACAGAGCAGGACTCCCATGTAAGCTGGTCAGTCAACTGGATGGCCCAGAGACGCTTCTGAAGGCTTACTGGCAGGAGATGATGAAGTCGCCGAGAATAGCTGTTCCTGCTATTCCAAAGGTCGAAGCACCAGTACAGGCCTTCTGGTTCGATCAAAGGAGGAAAGGGTTTCACAGGACGACAGCAGTGCAAAGGAGGAGTCCTTCAGTGGGTCACCAGCGATTCCTCGGTCCAGCCTCTTGGTTGCAGGATACTTGGCTCCTGTATTCCTTCGTTCGTGAGAACTCAGGAGACCGACATGGTAGTGGTGTTTCCAGCCCCCTCTTATCCACGGTTCCCTTTGCGCCAAAACGGAGGGGAGCCAATGGGAGATCCGCTCATCAACACACACACCATACGTGGACCAATCACGGACCACGGTGGTCCCAGGCATTCACACTACCCTAGACTCTCTGGCACCCAGGATGTGTATTGGGACCAGACATCCCAGCCCACACCCTGGAGGCACACAAAAGACATGTAGAAGCCCGCGAAAGCAACCACGTTTCGCGGGAAAGTACATGCCCAAATAAGGAAGGCCCTGGGTCGCTCGACCTGGGGAAGGTGAAGGGAGCAAGACAGTCAGTGGACAGGACAAAGGAGCCTCGTGGTCTGGCCATTTTGGGAGCCAGGCCACCATTTTGGGTTCAGCGCGAAAAATGCGCTCAGAACGCCAAAAGGAGCTCAAAATACACAAAACGATCGCTGCCACCATTCCAATCCCTGAATGACTTGCACCGATCAAATACCATCCTAAACGAGTATCTAGGGCCTGTAGAAGGCTAGAGACCCAAGAGAGCTGTAACTTAGCTTACAGTGCCCTCTTGTGTCATGTTGCACTAAAGCCGCAACATGATAAAAGAAACTACGGGAAACAGCGTTCCCCGGTACTGACTGTCTTAAGGGCATGTCAGTTTCCCCATAAGAAAAGGAGCGAAAGCCCAGAGGAGTGCAGCAGAAGGCTGCACTTCTCTGGCAAAGTCAAGAACAAGGTGAAAAACAACAGCAAAAAGTTTAGGGGTTGCCACATGGAAGGAAAATTACCTACAATTACGAAATCTTTCCTAACACTCGCCCCTCCCAGAGTATGGACAGGGGGAACTAATCCACCCCTGGATGAGTCTCTTGTTCAGGTTGGTTAAACATTCTGGACAAACCATCAGCATTGCTATGTTGGACACCTGGCCTATGCTCAATAGTGAAGTCGAAGCCTTGTAGACTTATGGACCACCTAAGCAACTTTGGATTCTCCCCCTTCATGTTCATTAGCCACTTTAACGGCTTATGGTCAGTCTGCACAGTGAAGTGGGTCCCATAGAGGTAGGGCCTCAGTTTCCTTAGGGCCCACACAACAGAGAAACATTCTTTCTCTACCGTGGACCATCTGAGCTCTCTGTCCTTAAGCTGGCGACTAATAAAACCGATAGGGTGTTCCTTACCCTTCTCATCTACTTGTGATAGTACAGCACCTATCCCAGTGTCAGAGGCGTCCGTCTGCACGATAAAAGGTCTTTGATAATCAGGGGCCCTGAGGACAGGGGCCTGGCACAAGGAGTCTTTTAAGCCATTGAAGGCCTTCTCACACTCGTCGGTCCAAGTTACCTTCTTGGGATTCTTCGGAGTTGTGAGGGCAGTCAGAGGGGCAGCTATGGTGCCACAGTCTGCCACAAAATTGCGGTAATACCCCGTGAGTCCTAAGAAGGCTCTCACTTGGGTTTGCGTAGTGGGGGTAGGCCAGTCTTGTACTGCTTGTACTTTACTGGGTAGAGGCTGTATCCTCCCTCCACCTACTTCATGTCCAAGGTAAACCACTGAGCCTTGTCCAATCTGGCATTTACTAGCCTTTATGGTCAAGTGGGCTTTCTGAAGAGCCTGGAGCACAATCCCGAGGTGTTTCACATGGTCTTCCCAGGTGGCACTGAAAACTGCCATATCGTCCAGATATGCAAGACAGAATTCGTCCAACCCATTCAACACATGATTCACAAGCCTCTGGAAAGTGGCAGGTGCATTCTTCAACCCGAACGGCATTACCCGGAATTGGTAAAGGCCGTCTGGAGTAGAAAATGCTGTCTTCTCCTTGGCATGTTCTGCTAAAGCTATTTGCCAATAGCCAGCAGTGAGGTCAAACGTGCTGAGGTACTTGGAGGCACCCAAAGTATCCACCAGCTCGTCTGTTCGACGCAAGGGGTGTGCATCTGTCTTGGTGACAGCATTCAGAGCCCTGTAATCCACGCAGAACCTCAATTCAGAAGTGCCTGCCTTTGAAACCAACACCACTGGGCTGGACCAAGGACTACTAGAGGGTTCAATCACCCCAAGGTCTAACATCTTGTTGACCTCGGTCTTAATATAAGACCGTACTTTATCTGACATCCTGTATCCCCTACTTTTGGTAGGTACACTGTCTCCTGTGTCAATGTTATGTTTGCACCAAGGTGTCAAACCAGGCGACTGTGAAAACAGGGGGGAAAACTGCCTAAGCAAACTTTTCACCTCAGCCTGCTGATCAGAAGTCAGGTGAGGGGCCACTCGGACACCCTCAAAGGAGCTATCTGAAGGACCGCTTTGGAACAGGTCGGGAAGAGGTTCAGACTCCTCTTCCTCAACGTCTGAAGCCAGTAGCAGTGCTGCGATTTCGACTCTTGGGACGAAAGCCTTCAGCCTATTCACGTGAAACACTTTTGGAGCCTGTCCAGGCCTTCCAAGGTCCACTAAATAGTTGACCTCACCCAGGGGCTCCACCACTGTGTAAGGGCCTGACCATTTGTCCTGTAAAGCTGGAGGCCTTATGGGATTCATGATCAGGACTTGCTGACCAGGTGTAAAGTTGATGAGGGAAGCTTTCTGGTCGTACCAATGTTTCACCAGCGCTTGCCCTGCTTTCAATTTATCACTAGCCAAGCCCATCAGAAGTACCATCCGTTTTCTGAGCCCTAGCACATAATCAACTACATTGGTAGTAACAGGGGGAGTGGGCATCTCCCATCCCTCTTTGACGATGGCTAAGGGTCCCCGTACGGGATGACCGAACAGAAGTTCGAAGGGGCTGAAGCCAACACCCTCCTGTGGTACCTCTCGGTAGGCAAACAGTAAGCATGGTAAAAGAAGATCCCATTTTCTTCTCTGAGGCTCCTCCAGAGCCCCAATCATGCTTTTTAACGTTCTGTTGAAACGTTCCACCAGACCATTGGTCTGGGGGTGGTATGCAGAAGAGAACTTGTAGGTGACCCCACATTCTTTCCACATAGCCTGCATATACTTTGACATAAAGTTGCTGCCACGATCTGACACAACTTCTTTAGGGAAGCCAACCCTAGTAAATATGCCGAGTAAAGCTTTTGCAACTGACTTGGCAGTTACAGTCTTCAATGGGATGGCCTCAGGATACCTGGTTGCATGGTCGACCAGCACCAGGATAAACCTATTGCCCGAGGATGTTTGCGGGTCAAGGGGACCAACGATGTCGATCCCTACCCTTTCAAATGGTACCCCCACAACTGGGAGCGATACCAACGGAGCTTGGATTGTCGCGCCAACCTTACCAGACAACTGGCAGAAGGTACAACTCCTGCAGTGACTTTCTACTTGCACCCCCATATTGGGCCAGTAGAAGTGCATGGATAACCTTTGCTTGGTCCTCTTCATACCAAGGTGACCAGCAAGGGGAACTTCATGCGCCAACTGCAGGAGGAAGGGCCTAACAGCAAGGGGAACCACCAACCTCCTATGGTCTCCTTCTGTAGACTCTGTGGGCTCACTATACAGGAGTCCACCTTCCCAATAAATCCTATGCGTCCCAGGAGGTTCACCCTCAAGCTGGGAGCAGGCCTGTCTCCTTAGGCCTTCCAGAGATGGGCACTCACGTTGGCCTTTACTGAATTCGTCCCTATCAGGACCTCCGTCAACTAACAAGTCTTTTAGTTCAGGATGATCGTTGGGGTCGAATACTTCAGGCATCGCCACCTCCTCGTCAGGCCCGGGCGATTGACCAACTTCCTCCACCGCAGTGGTAGGCGAGCTCGGGGGAATATTCTCTTTCCCTCGTCGTGACTTGTTGACTCCTTTCGCCTTGGGTTTCCCCTTCGGCTGGGGCGGCGTATTGGACTTGGCCAATGCTGCCCGTGCTTGAGACCGTGTGTAGGGTCTTTCGGCAGTGTCTCCTATGAGCCCTAAAGCTCTGAGATCCTTACCTAACAAGACCTTTCCCGGGACGTTTCTCTGAATGCTCACTGGAATCCTGACTGCTGTACCATTTAAAGTAAGATTTACAGGTATTACTGGAAACATACGGAGGGGGCCGTCAGCCAACCTAGTGGGCATCAGAGTAGCTCTGGCAACTTCCTCTGAGTCTACCAAGGTAGAATCCACTACAGTGCGACTGCACCCACTATCCCTAAGAGCTGTAGTATCTACTCCATTGATCAGCACACTGTCTTTAAAGTAGTGCTTGGTATTATCCGGAATCCTAGCATAAGCCTCTGCGACTTTAGGCTCCCAGGAACCCAGGGACACTAAAACTACCTCAGCCTCTATTCCGCTGGGAAATGAGTCTGAGGAGAAGGATGCTCCTGTAATCTCTTCTTCCTCGTAGGAGGAGAAGGCCAGATTAGCGGAGTGGACCCCCAAAGGTCTAACCTTACACCGGGGATCCCCCTTCACGTGGTCAGTTGCTCCACAAGCAAAACAAGATCCATTGGGTCTGTTTACATAGGGAGGCTTATTGTAACCAGAGTTCTGTTTCGGAGGCGGACCTCCACTACCCTGCGAGTTCTCATGTGTCTTACCCTTATTTTTCTTTTTGTGGCCTTTATGGGAAGAAGATTTAGCAGATTCTCCACCCTCCATATCTTTGGACTTTTTCCCTTCCTCCTGCTTACCAGGATGAGTTTTGTCCTTATGGGACACTCGATGTGACACCCATAAGTCGGCTGCAATGGCCAGCTTCTTAGGATCTATCTCCTTCGAATCGGCCAAATGCTGCTTAAGCTCCGGGGAAGAAGAAGCAAAAATGTGTTCCAGCATGACAAGATTTATCATGCCTTCGAAGGTAGAAACCTTATAACCTTCGACCCAGCCAGTTAAGTTTTTCAAGGATTCAGTGACATAAGATACCCAAGTACCACCTTCCTTTTTCTTATACTCTCTGAAACGTTTCAAATATTGGGCCGGAGTCTTCCCAAACTTTAAAATGAGAGTTTGCTTTAACATTGCGAAATCAGCTCGCTCAGCCTTCGACATTTCCATAATGGCACTACAGCCAGAATGGGGCAGTCTACTGAGTAACCATGCAATCTTATCAGCATTGTCAACTTGTTGAACTTCGCATGCATACTCAAACGCATTCAGCCAGTCCATAATGTCATTCCTTTCTTCATACACACTGAGCAGATCTTTCGGAAACCGTGGATGAGAGGAAGCCCTAGACCCATGTCCAGGACCCTTGGACCCATTTGCAAACTGAAGCTTGGCCAGTTCCAACTGGTGATCCCTGTCTTTCTGTTTTTCTGCCTGTTCGATTTTTAGTTTGGCTATGCTGAATTCAAGCTCCTGCTGCCTAAACCGCAGCTCTTGCTTCTTGAATTCAAGCATAGCATCCCCATCAACACTGGCAGAGGAAACATTAGACATCTCGTCCTCCCTGTCCTCGTGGTCGCGATGGATCAGTGCGGCGGCAGAACCGTCGGTTCTACCAGTGAGAGCAGCCCCACCACCTTCCGCACTGTCCTCAGAAGTTATAGCGTCAAGCTGCGCTTCTTGCCACGCCACGATTCTTTGGATCATTTCCAATTTCGTGCCTTGAGAGGAAACACCTCTCTCCGCACACATCTTCTTCAATGTTTCTGATTTGGAAGCATTTAAAGTTAACAAGGTATTTGTTTCCATACTGTTAGATAGGACTATGGCCTTTTTAAAGTTATACTACAACAATTCACTACGTGTCCTGGTTGGAATAACCTGAAATGCCTTAGTTCGTGCGCAACACTGGATACCTTCAGTCGTATCCCACCGCTGTACACCAATTTGTTAAGACGGATTTCTGAACTCTGTCCTGGTGGCGCAGAAGTTCAGAAGGCCAACCTAATTACTTGGAACAGGGTAACCTCTGGACGAGCCAGACCAATCAAGGTAGCGATCGCGGCGGTCAAGACTAGGTCTCAAGAGGGGTGAGGGTGACTGAAAGCCCGCAATGAGCACACAAAGCAAGAGCGCTTACAAACTACTCCAAACAGTTGTTATATCAAAAATATATACACATTTATTTTAAGGCCTTTAAAACAACGACCGTAGCGAGAAAATCACAATATCACAATATTAAGCCAACACATACCATATCAACACAATATATATACAAATACGACAGTCTCAAGCATTAGAGGCACAAAATGTGTAGTCCACCTGCAAGGGAAGGAAAACAGGCAGTGCGATAATGCTTTAGACTCAGTTCGCCTTCAGAGGCACCTAACTAGATGGAAGTCCGAGCCCTGCGAAGAGTGGAGCCTTGTGCTCAAAAGTACCTGCACACGCTGGTGCCAACGGGCAAAAGGAGAAGCTCTTCGGAGGAAGTCAGGCAGTTCGGGTTAGTGCACAACAGAAGAAGAACAGGTTCCGCGACTCAAGCGCAGCCTCCACAGTGAGCAGAAGCAGAGCGCGAGTACGGCAAAAGGGTGCTGTTTTTACACAGCGGGGAAAAGCAATGGGCTACTGCAGGAGGGCGACCAGATCCTAGCTATACTACTCACCGGTCCCCGATGCAAGCAGACCCAGGCTTCTCCACGTTAGTTTCAGCAGCTGGCAGGTTCAGAAGAGCCGGGAATGCCTCGTCGTCGTGTAGAGAAAAAAGACGTCCCAATCGAAGAAACCTGCACAGTTTTGTCACCACAGCAGGGCAACGGAGCGGCCGTGTGTATCTGAGCCAAATGTACACTACTCACTTCAGACTTGGGAACGCCAAGTGTACGAAGCGTGTGAGAGTGACCAGGACTCGAAATACAACACAACCTGGCGGCGGTTACAGAGCAGGACTCCCGTGTAAGCTGGTCAGTCAACTGGATGGCACAGAGACGCTTCCGAAGGCTTACTGGCAGGAGATGATGAAGTCGCCGAGAATAGCTGTTCCTGCTATTCCAAAGGTCGAAGCACCAGTACAGGCCTTCTGGTTCGATCAAAAGAGGAAAGGGTTTCACAGGACGACAGCAGTGCAAAGGAGGAGTCCTTCAGCGGGTCACCAGCGATTCCTCGGTCCAGCCTCTTGGTTGCAGGATACTTGGCTCCTGTATTCCTTCGTTCGTGAGAACTCAGGAGATCGACATGGTAGTGGTGTTTCCAGCCCCCTCTTATCCACGGTTCCCTTCGCACCAAAACGGAGGGGAGCCAATGGGAGATCCGCTCATCAACACACACACCATACGTGGACCAATCACGGACCACGGTGGTCCCAGGCATTCACACTACCCTAGACTCTCTGGCACCCAGGATGTGTATTGGGACCAGACATCCCAGCCCACACCCTGGAGGCACACAAAAGACATGTAGAAGCCCGCGAAAGCAACCACGTTTCGCGGGAAAGTACATGCCCAAATAAGGAAGGCCCCGGGTCGCTCGACCTGGGGAAGGTGAAGGGAGCAAGACAGTCAGTGGACAGGAAAAAGGAGCCTCGTGGTCTGGCCATTTTGGGAGCCAGGCCACCATTTTGGGTTCAGCGCGAAAAATGCGCTCAGAACGCCAAAAGGAGCTCAAAATACACAAAACGATCGCTGCCACCATTCCAATCCCTGAATGACTTGCACCGATCAAATACCATCCTAAACGAGTATCTAGGGCCTGTAGAAGGCTAGAGACCCAAGAGAGCTGTAACTTAGCTTACAGTGCCCTCTTGTGTCATGTTGCACTAAAGCCGCAACATGATAAAAGAAACTACGGGAAACAGCGTTCCCCGGTACTGACTGTCTTAAGGGCATGTCAGTTTCCCCATAAGAAAAGGAGCGAAAGCCCAGAGGAGTGCAGCAGAAGGCTGCACTTCTCTGACAAAGTCAAGAACAAGGTGAAAAACAACAGCAAAAAGTTTAGGGGTTGCCACATGGAAGGAAAATTACCTACAATTACGAAACCTTTCCTAACAACATCTCATGCCATAGTATGGGTCTCAGGTTTGGTAGAATCATTGGGATATCACATCTCATGCTATCGGAAGGGTATCAGGATTGGATTTGGAAGGAGTTGGATATCCCATCTCATTCTATAGGAAGGGTCTCGGGTTGGAATGGGAAGGATTTGGATATCACATCTCATGTTATATGAAGGATCTCAGGTTTGGTATTAGAAGCATTGAGATATCACATCTCATGCTATAGGAAGGGTCTCAGAATTGGAATGGGAAGGAGTTGGATATCCCATCTCATGTTATAGGACGGGTCTCTGGTTTGGTATTAGAATCATTGAGATATCACATCGCATGCTGTAGGAAGGGTCTAAGGATTGGAATGGGATCGACTTGCATATCACATCTCATGCTATAGGTAGGCTCTCAGGTTTGGTATAAGCATAAAGATATCACATCTCATGCTATAGGAAGGGTCTCAGGATTGGAATGGGAAGGATTTGGATATCACATCTCATGCTATAGGAAGGGTCTCAGGTTTGGTATAAGCATGGAGATATCACTTCTCATGCTATAGGAAGGGTCTCAGGATTGGAATGGGAAGGAGTTGGATATCACATTTCATGCTATAGGAAGTGTCTCAGGTTTGGTATAAGCATGGAGATATCACTTCTCATGCTATAGGAAGGGTCTCAGGATTGGAATGGGAAGGAGTTGGATATCACATCTCATGTTATAGGAAGGATCTCAGGTTTGGTATTAGAAGCATTGAGACATCACATCTCATGCTATAGGAAGGGTCTCAGGATTGGAATGGGAAGGAGTTGGATATCACATCTGATGCTATAGGAAGGGTCTCAGGATTGGAATGGGAAGGAGTTGTATATGACATCTCAGGCCATAGGAAGGGTCTCAGGTTTGGTATAAGCATTGAGATATCACATCTCTGCTATCAGAAGGGTCTCAGGATTGGAATGGGAAGGAGTTGGATATCCCATCTCATGTTATAGGAAGGGTCTCAGGTTTGGTATTAGAAGCATTGAGATATCACATCTCTGCTATCGGAAGTGGCTCAGGATTGGAATGGGAAGGAGTTGGATATCCCATCTCATGTTATAGGACGGGTCTCTGGTTTGGTATTAGAATCATTGAGATATCACATCGCATGCTGTAGGAAGGGTCTAAGGATTGGAATGGGATCGACTTGCATATCACATCTCATGCTATAGGTAGGCTCTCAGGTTTGGTATAAGCATAAAGATATCACATCTCATGCTATAGGAAGGGTCTCAGGATTGGAATGGGAAGGATTTGGATATCACATCTCATGCTATAGGAAGGGTCTCAGGTTTGGTATAAGCATGGAGATATCACTTCTCATGTTATAGGAAGTGTCTCAGGATTGGAATGGGAAGGAGTTGGATATCAAATCTCATGTTATAGGAAGGATCTCTGGTTTGGTATTAGAAGCATTGAGACATCACATCACATGCTATAGGAAGGGTATCAGGATTGGAATGGGAAGGAGTTGGATATCACATCTCATGCTAAAGGGAGGGTCTCAGGTTTGGAAGGGGAAGGATTTGGATATTACATCTTGTGTTATAGGAATGATCTCAGGTTTGGTATTAGAAGCATTGAGATATCACATCTCATGCTATCGGAAGGATCTCAGGTTTAGTATTAGAAGCATTGAGATATCAAATCTCATGCTATAGGAAGGGTCTCAGGATTGGAATAGGAAGGAGTTGGATATCACATCTCATGCTATAGGAAGGGTCTCAGGATTGGAATGGGAAGGAGTTTTATATGACATCTCATGCCATAGGAAGGATCTCAGGTTTGGTATTAGAAGCATTGAGACATCACATCTCATGTTATAGGAAGGGTCTCAGGATTGGAATGGTAAGGAATTGGATATCACATCTCATGTCATAGGAAGTATCTCAGGTTTGGTATTAGAAGCATTGAGATATCACATCTCATGCTATAGGAATGGTCTCAGGATTGGAATGGGTAGGAGGTGGATATTACATTCTTGCTATAGGAAGGGTCTCATGTTTGGAATGGGAAGGAGTTGGATATCACATATGCTATAGGAAGGGTCTCAGGTTTGGAACGGGAAGGAGTTGGATATCACATTTCATGTTATAGGAAGGGTCTCAGGTTTGGTATAAGCACTGAGATATCACATCTCTGCTATCGGAAGTGGCTCAGGATTGGAATGGGAAGGAGTTGGATATCCCATCTCATGTTATAGGACGGGTCTCTGGTTTGGTATAAGCATGGAGATATCACTTCTCATGCTATAGGAAGGGTCTCAGGATTGGAATGGGAAGGAGTTGGATATCACATCTCATGTTATAGGAAGGATCTCAGGTTTGGTATTAGAAGCATTGAGACATCACATCTCATGCTATAGGAAGGGTCTCAGGATTGGAATGGGAAGGAGTTGGATATCACATCTGATGCTATAGGAAGGGTCTCAGGATTGGAATGGGAAGGAGTTGTATATGACATCTCAGGCCATAGGAAGGGTCTCAGGTTTGGTATAAGCATTGAGATATCACACCTCTGCTATCGGAAGGGTCTCAGGATTGGAATGGGAAGGAGTTGGATATCCCATCTCATGTTATAGGAAGGGTCTCAGGTTTCGTATTAGAAGCATTGAGATATCACATCTCATGCTATAGGAAGGGTCTCACGATTGGAATGGGAAGGAGTTGGATATCACATCTCATGATAAAGGAAGGGTCTAAGGTTTGGAAGGGGAAGGATTTAGATATCACATCTCATGTTATAGGATGGATCTCAGGTTTGGTATTAGAAGCATTGAGATATCAAGTCTCATGGTATAGGAAGGGTCTCAGAATTGGAATGGGAAGGAGTTGGATATCACATCTCAAGCTATAGGAAGGGTCTCAGGATTGGAATGGGAAGGAGTTTGATATCACATCTGTTAAGACGGATTTCTGAACTCTGTCCTGGTGGCGCAGAAGTTCAGAAGGCCAACCTAATTACTTGGAACAGGGTAACCTCTGGACGAGCCAGACCAATCAAGGTAGCGATCGCGGCGGTCAAGACTAGGTCTCAAGAGGGGTGAGGGTGACTGAAAGCCCGCAATGAGCACACAAAGCAAGAGCGCTTACAAACTACTCCAAACAGTTGTTATATCAAAAATATATACACATTTATTTTAAGGCCTTTAAAACAACGACCGTAGCGAGAAAATCACAATATCACAATATTAAGCCAACACATACCATATCAACACAATATATATACAAATACGACAGTCTCAAGCATTAGAGGCACGAAATGTGTAGTCCACCTGCAAGGGAAGGAAAACAGGCAGTGCGATAATGCTTTAGACTCAGTTCGCCTTCAGAGGCACCTAACTAGATGGAAGTCCGAGCCCTGCGAAGAGTGGAGCCTTGTGCTCAAAAGTACCTGCACACGCTGGTGCCAACGGGCAAAAGGAGAAGCTCTTCGGAGGAAGTCAGGCAGTTCGGGTTAGTGCACAACAGAAGAAGAACAGGTTCCGCGACTCAAGCGCAGCCTCCACAGTGAGCAGAAGCAGAGCGCAAGTACGGCAAAAGGGTGCTGTTTTTACACAGCGGGGAAAAGCAATGGGCTACTGCAGGAGGGCGACCAGATCCTAGCTATACTACTCACCGGTCCCCGATGCAAGCAGACCCAGGCTTCTCCACGTTAGTTTCAGCAGCTGGCAGGTTCAGAAGAGCCGGGAATGCCTCGTCGTCATGTAGAGAAAAAAGACGTCCCAATCGAAGAAACCTGCACAGTTTTGTCACCACAGCAGGGCAACGGAGCGGCCGTGTGTATCTGAGCCCAATGTACACTACTCACTTCAGACTTGGGAACGCCAAGTGTACGAAGCGTGTGAGAGTGACCAGGACTCGAAATACAACACAACCTGGTGGCGGTTACAGAGCAGGACTCCCATGTAAGCTGGTCAGTCAACTGGATGGCCCAGAGACGCTTCTGAAGGCTTACTGGCAGGAGATGATGAAGTCGCCGAGAATAGCTGTTCCTGCTATTCCAAAGGTCGAAGCACCAGTACAGGCCTTCTGGTTCGATCAAAGGAGGAAAGGGTTTCACAGGACGACAGCAGTGCAAAGGAGGAGTCCTTCAGTGGGTCACCAGCGATTCCTCGGTCCAGCCTCTTGGTTGCAGGATACTTGGCTCCTGTATTCCTTCGTTCGTGAGAACTCAGGAGACCGACATGGTAGTGGTGTTTCCAGCCCCCTCTTATCCACGGTTCCCTTTGCGCCAAAACGGAGGGGAGCCAATGGGAGATCCGCTCATCAACACACACACCATACGTGGACCAATCACGGACCACGGTGGTCCCAGGCATTCACACTACCCTAGACTCTCTGGCACCCAGGATGTGTATTGGGACCAGACATCCCAGCCCACACCCTGGAGGCACACAAAAGACATGTAGAAGCCCGCGAAAGCAACCACGTTTCGCGGGAAAGTACATGCCCAAATAAGGAAGGCCCTGGGTCGCTCGACCTGGGGAAGGTGAAGGGAGCAAGACAGTCAGTGGACAGGACAAAGGAGCCTCGTGGTCTGGCCATTTTGGGAGCCAGGCCACCATTTTGGGTTCAGCGCGAAAAATGCGCTCAGAACGCCAAAAGGAGCTCAAAATACACAAAACGATCGCTGCCACCATTCCAATCCCTGAATGACTTGCACCGATCAAATACCATCCTAAACGAGTATCTAGGGCCTGTAGAAGGCTAGAGACCCAAGAGAGCTGTAACTTAGCTTACAGTGCCCTCTTGTGTCATGTTGCACTAAAGCCGCAACATGATAAAAGAAACTACGGGAAACAGCGTTCCCCGGTACTGACTGTCTTAAGGGCATGTCAGTTTCCCCATAAGAAAAGGAGCGAAAGCCCAGAGGAGTGCAGCAGAAGGCTGCACTTCTCTGGCAAAGTCAAGAACAAGGTGAAAAACAACAGCAAAAAGTTTAGGGGTTGCCACATGGAAGGAAAATTACCTACAATTACGAAATCTTTCCTAACACTCGCCCCTCCCAGAGTATGGACAGGGGGAACTAATCCACCCCTGGATGAGTCTCTTGTTCAGGTTGGTTAAACATTCTGGACAAACCATCAGCATTGCTATGTTGGACACCTGGCCTATGCTCAATAGTGAAGTCGAAGCCTTGTAGACTTATGGACCACCTAAGCAACTTTGGATTCTCCCCCTTCATGTTCATTAGCCACTTTAACGGCTTATGGTCAGTCTGCACAGTGAAGTGGGTCCCATAGAGGTAGGGCCTCAGTTTCCTTAGGGCCCACACAACAGAGAAACATTCTTTCTCTACCGTGGACCATCTGAGCTCTCTGTCCTTAAGCTGGCGACTAATAAAACCGATAGGGTGTTCCTTACCCTTCTCATCTACTTGTGATAGTACAGCTCCTATCCCAGTGTCAGAGGCGTCCGTCTGCACGATAAAAGGTCTTTGATAATCAGGGGCCCTGAGGACAGGGGCCTGGCACAAGGAGTCTTTTAAGCCATTGAAGGCCTTCTCACACTCGTCGGTCCAAGTTACCTTCTTGGGATTCTTCGGAGTTGTGAGGGCAGTCAGAGGGGCAGCTATGGTGCCACAGTCTGCCACAAAATTGCGGTAATACCCCGTGAGTCCTAAGAAGGCTCTCACTTGGGTTTGCGTAGTGGGGGTAGGCCAGTCTTGTACTGCTTGTACTTTACTGGGTAGAGGCTGTATCCTCCCTCCACCTACTTCATGTCCAAGGTAAACCACTGAGCCTTGTCCAATCTGGCATTTACTAGCCTTTATGGTCAAGTGGGCTTTCTGAAGAGCCTGGAGCACAATCCCGAGGTGTTTCACATGGTCTTCCCAGGTGGCACTGAAAACTGCCATATCGTCCAGATATGCAAGACAGAATTCGTCCAACCCATTCAACACATGATTCACAAGCCTCTGGAAAGTGGCAGGTGCATTCTTCAACCCGAACGGCATTACCCGGAATTGGTAAAGGCCGTCTGGAGTAGAAAATGCTGTCTTCTCCTTGGCATGTTCTGCTAAAGCTATTTGCCAATAGCCAGCAGTGAGGTCAAACGTGCTGAGGTACTTGGAGGCACCCAAAGTATCCACCAGCTCGTCTGTTCGACGCAAGGGGTGTGCATCTGTCTTGGTGACAGCATTCAGAGCCCTGTAATCCACGCAGAACCTCAATTCAGAAGTGCCTGCCTTTGAAACCAACACCACTGGGCTGGACCAAGGACTACTAGAGGGTTCAATCACCCCAAGGTCTAACATCTTGTTGACCTCGGTCTTAATATAAGACCGTACTTTATCTGACATCCTGTATCCCCTACTTTTGGTAGGTACACTGTCTCCTGTGTCAATGTTATGTTTGCACCAAGGTGTCAAACCAGGCGACTGTGAAAACAGGGGGGAAAACTGCCTAAGCAAACTTTTCACCTCAGCCTGCTGATCAGAAGTCAGGTGAGGGGCCACTCGGACACCCTCAAAGGAGCTATCTGAAGGACCGCTTTGGAACAGGTCGGGAAGAGGTTCAGACTCCTCTTCCTCAACGTCTGAAGCCAGTAGCAGTGCTGCGATTTCGACTCTTGGGACGAAAGCCTTCAGCCTATTCACGTGAAACACTTTTGGAGCCTGTCCAGGCCTTCCAAGGTCCACTAAATAGTTGACCTCACCCAGGGGCTCCACCACTGTGTAAGGGCCTGACCATTTGTCCTGTAAAGCTGGAGGCCTTATGGGATTCATGATCAGGACTTGCTGACCAGGTGTAAAGTTGATGAGGGAAGCTTTCTGGTCGTACCAATGTTTCACCAGCGCTTGCCCTGCTTTCAATTTATCACTAGCCAAGCCCATCAGAAGTACCATCCGTTTTCTGAGCCCTAGCACATTATCAACTACATTGGTAGTAACAGGGGGAGTGGGCATCTCCCATCCCTCTTTGACGATGGCTAAGGGTCCCCGTACGGGATGACCGAACAGAAGTTCGAAGGGGCTGAAGCCAACACCCTCCTGTGGTACCTCTCGGTAGGCAAACAGTAAGCATGGTAAAAGAAGATCCCATTTTCTTCTCTGAGGCTCCTCCAGAGCCCCAATCATGCTTTTTAACGTTCTGTTGAAACGTTCCACCAGACCATTGGTCTGGGGGTGGTATGCAGAAGAGAACTTGTAGGTGACCCCACATTCTTTCCACATAGCCTGCATATACTTTGACATAAAGTTGCTGCCACGATCTGACACAACTTCTTTAGGGAAGCCAACCCTAGTAAATATGCCGAGTAAAGCTTTTGCAACTGACTTGGCAGTTACAGTCTTCAATGGGATGGCCTCAGGATACCTGGTTGCATGGTCGACCAGCACCAGGATAAACCTATTGCCCGAGGATGTTTGCGGGTCAAGGGGACCAACGATGTCGATCCCTACCCTTTCAAATGGTACCCCCACAACTGGGAGCGATACCAACGGAGCTTGGATTGTCGCGCCAACCTTACCAGACAACTGGCAGAAGGTACAACTCCTGCAGTGACTTTCTACTTGCACCCCCATATTGGGCCAGTAGAAGTGCATGGATAACCTTTGCTTGGTCCTCTTCATACCAAGGTGACCAGCAAGGGGAACTTCATGCGCCAACTGCAGGAGGAAGGGCCTAACAGCAAGGGGAACCACCAACCTCCTATGGTCTCCTTCTGTAGACTCTGTGGGCTCACTATACAGGAGTCCACCTTCCCAATAAATCCTATGCGTCCCAGGAGGTTCACCCTCAAGCTGGGAGCAGGCCTGTCTCCTTAGGCCTTCCAGAGATGGGCACTCACGTTGGCCTTTACTGAATTCGTCCCTATCAGGACCTCCGTCAACTAACAAGTCTTTTAGTTCAGGATGATCGTTGGGGTCGAATACTTCAGGCATCGCCACCTCCTCGTCAGGCCCGGGCGATTGACCAACTTCCTCCACCGCAGTGGTAGGCGAGCTCGGGGGAATATTCTCTTTCCCTCGTCGTGACTTGTTGACTCCTTTCGCCTTGGGTTTCCCCTTCGGCTGGGGCGGCGTATTGGACTTGGCCAATGCTGCCCGTGCTTGAGACCGTGTGTAGGGTCTTTCGGCAGTGTCTCCTATGAGCCCTAAAGCTCTGAGATCCTTACCTAACAAGACCTTTCCCGGGACGTTTCTCTGAATGCTCACTGGAATCCTGACTGCTGTACCATTTAAAGTAAGATTTACAGGTATTACTGGAAACATACGGAGGGGGCCGTCAGCCAACCTAGTGGGCATCAGAGTAGCTCTGGCAACTTCCTCTGAGTCTACCAAGGTAGAATCCACTACAGTGCGACTGCACCCACTATCCCTAAGAGCTGTAGTATCTACTCCATTGATCAGCACACTGTCTTTAAAGTAGTGCTTGGTATTATCCGGAATCCTAGCATAAGCCTCTGCGACTTTAGGCTCCCAGGAACCCAGGGACACTAAAACTACCTCAGCCTCTATTCCGCTGGGAAATGAGTCTGAGGAGAAGGATGCTCCTGTAATCTCTTCTTCCTCGTAGGAGGAGAAGGCCAGATTAGCGGAGTGGACCCCCAAAGGTCTAACCTTACACCGGGGATCCCCCTTCACGTGGTCAGTTGCTCCACAAGCAAAACAAGATCCATTGGGTCTGTTTACATAGGGAGGCTTATTGTAACCAGAGTTCTGTTTCGGAGGCGGACCTCCACTACCCTGCGAGTTCTCATGTGTCTTACCCTTATTTTTCTTTTTGTGGCCCTTATGGGAAGAAGATTTAGCAGATTCTCCACCCTCCATATCTTTGGACTTTTTCCCTTCCTCCTGCTTACCAGGATGAGTTTTGTCCTTATGGGACACTCGATGTGACACCCATAAGTCGGCTGCAATGGCCAGCTTCTTAGGATCTATCTCCTTCGAATCGGCCAAATGCTGCTTAAGCTCCGGGGAAGAAGAAGCAAAAATGTGTTCCAGCATGACAAGATTTATCATGCCTTCGAAGGTAGAAACCTTATAACCTTCGACCCAGCCAGTTAAGTTTTTCAAGGATTCAGTGACATAAGATACCCAAGTACCACCTTCCTTTTTCTTATACTCTCTGAAACGTTTCAAATATTGGGCCGGAGTCTTCCCAAACTTTAAAATGAGAGTTTGCTTTAACATTGCGAAATCAGCTCGCTCAGCCTTCGACATTTCCATAATGGCACTACAGCCAGAATGGGGCAGTCTACTGAGTAACCATGCAATCTTATCAGCATTGTCAACTTGTTGAACTTCGCATGCATACTCAAACGCATTCAGCCAGTCCATAATGTCATTCCTTTCTTCATACACACTGAGCAGATCTTTCGGAAACCGTGGATGAGAGGAAGCCCTAGACCCATGTCCAGGACCCTTGGACCCATTTGCAAACTGAAGCTTGGCCAGTTCCAACTGGTGATCCCTGTCTTTCTGTTTTTCTGCCTGTTCGATTTTTAGTTTGGCTATGCTGAATTCAAGCTCCTGCTGCCTAAACCGCAGCTCTTGCTTCTTGAATTCAAGCATAGCATCCCCATCAACACTGGCAGAGGAAACATTAGACATCTCGTCCTCCCTGTCCTCGTGGTCGCGATGGATCAGTGCGGCGGCAGAACCGTCGGTTCTACCAGTGAGAGCAGCCCCACCACCTTCCGCACTGTCCTCAGAAGTTATAGCGTCAAGCTGCGCTTCTTGCCACGCCACGATTCTTTGGATCATTTCCAATTTCGTGCCTTGAGAGGAAACACCTCTCTCCGCACACATCTTCTTCAATGTTTCTGATTTGGAAGCATTTAAAGTTAACAAGGTATTTGTTTCCATACTGTTAGATAGGACTATGGCCTTTTTAAAGTTATACTACAACAATTCACTACGTGTCCTGGTTGGAATAACCTGAAATGCCTTAGTTCGTGCGCAACACTGGATACCTTCAGTCGTATCCCACCGCTGTACACCAATTTGTTAAGACGGATTTCTGAACTCTGTCCTGGTGGCGCAGAAGTTCAGAAGGCCAACCTAATTACTTGGAACAGGGTAACCTCTGGACGAGCCAGACCAATCAAGGTAGCGATCGCGGCGGTCAAGACTAGGTCTCAAGAGGGGTGAGGGTGACTGAAAGCCCGCAATGAGCACACAAAGCAAGAGCGCTTACAAACTACTCCAAACAGTTGTTATATCAAAAATATATACACATTTATTTTAAGGCCTTTAAAACAACGACCGTAGCGAGAAAATCACAATATCACAATATTAAGCCAACACATACCATATCAACACAATATATATACAAATACGACAGTCTCAAGCATTAGAGGCACAAAATGTGTAGTCCACCTGCAAGGGAAGGAAAACAGGCAGTGCGATAATGCTTTAGACTCAGTTCGCCTTCAGAGGCACCTAACTAGATGGAAGTCCGAGCCCTGCGAAGAGTGGAGCCTTGTGCTCAAAAGTACCTGCACACGCTGGTGCCAACGGGCAAAAGGAGAAGCTCTTCGGAGGAAGTCAGGCAGTTCGGGTTAGTGCACAACAGAAGAAGAACAGGTTCCGCGACTCAAGCGCAGCCTCCACAGTGAGCAGAAGCAGAGCGCGAGTACGGCAAAAGGGTGCTGTTTTTACACAGCGGGGAAAAGCAATGGGCTACTGCAGGAGGGCGACCAGATCCTAGCTATACTACTCACCGGTCCCCGATGCAAGCAGACCCAGGCTTCTCCACGTTAGTTTCAGCAGCTGGCAGGTTCAGAAGAGCCGGGAATGCCTCGTCGTCGTGTAGAGAAAAAAGACGTCCCAATCGAAGAAACCTGCACAGTTTTGTCACCACAGCAGGGCAACGGAGCGGCCGTGTGTATCTGAGCCAAATGTACACTACTCACTTCAGACTTGGGAACGCCAAGTGTACGAAGCGTGTGAGAGTGACCAGGACTCGAAATACAACACAACCTGGCGGCGGTTACAGAGCAGGACTCCCGTGTAAGCTGGTCAGTCAACTGGATGGCACAGAGACGCTTCCGAAGGCTTACTGGCAGGAGATGATGAAGTCGCCGAGAATAGCTGTTCCTGCTATTCCAAAGGTCGAAGCACCAGTACAGGCCTTCTGGTTCGATCAAAAGAGGAAAGGGTTTCACAGGACGACAGCAGTGCAAAGGAGGAGTCCTTCAGCGGGTCACCAGCGATTCCTCGGTCCAGCCTCTTGGTTGCAGGATACTTGGCTCCTGTATTCCTTCGTTCGTGAGAACTCAGGAGATCGACATGGTAGTGGTGTTTCCAGCCCCCTCTTATCCACGGTTCCCTTCGCACCAAAACGGAGGGGAGCCAATGGGAGATCCGCTCATCAACACACACACCATACGTGGACCAATCACGGACCACGGTGGTCCCAGGCATTCACACTACCCTAGACTCTCTGGCACCCAGGATGTGTATTGGGACCAGACATCCCAGCCCACACCCTGGAGGCACACAAAAGACATGTAGAAGCCCGCGAAAGCAACCACGTTTCGCGGGAAAGTACATGCCCAAATAAGGAAGGCCCCGGGTCGCTCGACCTGGGGAAGGTGAAGGGAGCAAGACAGTCAGTGGACAGGAAAAAGGAGCCTCGTGGTCTGGCCATTTTGGGAGCCAGGCCACCATTTTGGGTTCAGCGCGAAAAATGCGCTCAGAACGCCAAAAGGAGCTCAAAATACACAAAACGATCGCTGCCACCATTCCAATCCCTGAATGACTTGCACCGATCAAATACCATCCTAAACGAGTATCTAGGGCCTGTAGAAGGCTAGAGACCCAAGAGAGCTGTAACTTAGCTTACAGTGCCCTCTTGTGTCATGTTGCACTAAAGCCGCAACATGATAAAAGAAACTACGGGAAACAGCGTTCCCCGGTACTGACTGTCTTAAGGGCATGTCAGTTTCCCCATAAGAAAAGGAGCGAAAGCCCAGAGGAGTGCAGCAGAAGGCTGCACTTCTCTGACAAAGTCAAGAACAAGGTGAAAAACAACAGCAAAAAGTTTAGGGGTTGCCACATGGAAGGAAAATTACCTACAATTACGAAACCTTTCCTAACAACATCTCATGCCATAGTATGGGTCTCAGGTTTGGTAGAATCATTGGGATATCACATCTCATGCTATCGGAAGGGTATCAGGATTGGATTTGGAAGGAGTTGGATATCCCATCTCATTCTATAGGAAGGGTCTCGGGTTGGAATGGGAAGGATTTGGATATCACATCTCATGTTATATGAAGGATCTCAGGTTTGGTATTAGAAGCATTGAGATATCACATCTCATGCTATAGGAAGGGTCTCAGAATTGGAATGGGAAGGAGTTGGATATCGCATCTCATGCTATAGGAAGGGTCTCAGGAATGTAATGGGAAGGAGTTTTATATAACATCTCATGCCATAGGAAGGATCTCAGGTTTGGTATTAGAAGCATTGAGACATCACATCTCATGTTATAGGAAGGGTCTCAGGATTGGAATGGGAAGGAGTTGGATATCACATCTCATGATATAGGAAGGGTCTCAGGTTTGGTATAAGCATTGAGATATCAAATCTCATGCTATAGGAAGGGTCTCAGGATTGGAATGGAAAGGAGTTGTATATGACATCTCATGCCATAGGAAGGGTCTCAGGTTTGGTATAAGCATTGAGATATCACATCTCTGCTATCGGAAGGGTCTAAGGATTGGAATGGGAAGGAGTTGGATATCCCATCTTATGTTATAGGAAGGGTCTCAGGTTTGGTTTTAGAAGCATTAAGATATCGCATCTCATGCTATAGGAAGGTTGTCAGGATTGGAATGGGAAGGACTTGGATATCACATCTCATGCTATAGGGAGGGTCTCACGTTTGGAAAGGGAAGGAGTTGGATATCGCATTTCATGTTAGAGGTAGGATCTCAGGTTTGGTATTGGAGGCATTGAATATCACATCTCATGCTATCAGAAGGGTCTCAGGATTGGAATGGGAAGGAGTTGGATATCACATCTCATGCTAAAGGGAGGGTCTCAGGTTTGAAAGGGGAAGGATTTTGATATCACATCTCATGTTATAGGAAGGATCTCACGTTTGGTATTAGAAGCATTGAGATATCACTTCTCATGCTATCGGAAGGATCTCAGGTTTGGTATTAGAGGGATTGAGATATCACATCTCATGCTATCGGAAGGGTATCAGGATTGGATTTGGGAGTAGTTGGATATCCCATCTCATGCTATAGGAAGGGTCTCAGGTTGGAATGGGAAGGAGTTGGATATCACATCTCATGTTATATGAAGGGTCTCAGGATTGGAATGGGAAATACTTCGATATCACATCTCATGCTATAGGAAGGCTCTCAGGTTTGTAAGGGGAAGGAGTTGGATATCACATTTCATGTTAGAGGTAAGATCTCAGGTTTGGTATTAGAGGCATTGAGATATCACATCTCATGCTATCAGAAGGGTCTCAGGATTGGAATGGGAAGGAGTTGGATATCACATCTCATGCTAAAGGGAGGGTCTCAGGTTTGGAAGGGGAAGGATTTGGATATCACATCTCGTGTTATAGGAATGATCTCAGGTTTGGTATTAGAAGCATTGAGATATCACATCTCGTGCTATCGGAAGGATCTCAGGTTTGGTATTAGAAGCATCGAGATATCAAATCTCATGCTATAGGAAGGGTCTCAGGATTGGAATGGGAAGGAGTTGGATATCACATCTCATGCTATAGGAAGGGTGTCAGGATTGGAATGGGAAGGAACATCTCAGGTTTGGTATTAGAAGCATTGAGATATCACATCTCATGCTATAGGAAGGGTCTTAGGATTGGAATGGGAAGGAGTTGGATATCACATCTCATGCTATAGGAAGGGTCTCAGGATTGGAATGGGAAGGAGTTTTATATGACATCTCATGCCATAGGAAGGATCTCAGGTTTGGTATTAGAAGCATTGAGACATCACATCTCATGTTATAGGAAGGGTCTCAGGATTGGAATAGGAAGGAGTTGTATATGACATCTCATGCCATAGGAAGGGTCTCAGGTTTGGTATAAGCATTGAGATATCACATCTCTGCTATCGGAAGGGTCTCAGGATTGAAATGGGAAGGAGTTGGATATCCCATCTTATGTTATAGGAAGGGTCTCAGGTTTGGTATTAGAAGCATTGAGATATCACATCTCATGCTATAGGAAGGGTCTCAGGATTGGAATGGGAAGAACTTGGATATCACATCTCATGCTATAGGAATGGTATCAGGTTTGGAACGGGAAGGAGTTGGATATCCCATCTCATGTTATAGGACGGGTCTCAGGTTTGGTATTAGAAGCATTGAGATATCACATTGCATGCTGTAGGAAGGGTTTCAGGTTTGGAATGGGAAGGAATTGGATATCACATCTCATGTCATAGGAAGTATCTCAGGTTTGGTATTAGAAGCATTGAGATACCACATCTCATGCTATAGGAATGGTCTCAGGATTGGAATGGGTAGGAGTTGGATATTACATTCTTGCTATAGGAAGGGTCCATTGTTTGGAATGGGAAGGAGTTGGATATCACATATGCTATAGGAAGGGTCTCAGGTTTGGAAAGGGAAGGAGTTGGATATCACATTTCATGTTATAGGAAGGGTCTCAGGTTTGGTATAAGCATTGAGATATCACATCTCTGCTATCGGAAGTGGCATACGATTGGAATGGGAAGGAGTTGGATATCCCATCTCATGTTATAGGACGGGTCTCAGGTTTGGTATTAGAATCATTGAGACATCACATCTCATGCTATAGGAAGGGTCTCAGGATTGGAATGGGAAGGAGTTGGATATCACATCTCATGCTATAGGAAGGGTTTCAGGTTTGGTATAAGCATTGAGATATCACATCTCATGCTATAGGAAGGGTCTCAGGATTGGAATGGGAAGGAGTTGTATATGACATCTCATGCCATAGGAAGGGTCTCAGGTTTGGTATAAGCATTGAGCTATCACATCACATGCTATAGGAAGGGTCTCAGGATTGGAATGGGAAGGACTTGGATATCACATCTCATGCTATAGGCAGGGTCTCAGGTTTGGAAAGGGAATGAGTTGGATATCAAATTTCATGTTAGAGGTAGGATCTCAGGTTTGGTATTAGAGGCATTGAGATATCACATCTCATGCTATCATAAGGGTCGCAGGATTGGAATGGGAAGGAGTTGGATAGCACATCTCATGCTAAAGGGAGGGTCTCAGGTTTGGAAGGGGAAGGATTTGGATATCACATCACATGTTATAGGAAGGATCTCAGGATTGGTATTAGAAGCATTGAGATATCACATCTCATGCTATCGGAAGGGTCTCAGGATTGGAATGGGAAGGAGTTGGATATCACATATCATGATATAGGAAGGTTCTCAGGTTTGGAACGGGAAGGGTTTGGATATCACATCACATGTTATAGGAAGGATCTCCGGTTTGGTATTAGAAGCATTGAGATATCACATCTCATGCTATCGGAAGGATCTCAGGATTGGAATGGGAAGGAGTTGGATATCACATCTCATGCTATAGGAAGGGTCTCAGGTTTGGAATGGGAAGGAGTTGGATATCACATCCCATGCTAAAGGGAGTGTCTCAGGTTTGGAAGGGGAAGGATTTGGGTATCATATCTCATGTTATCGGAAGGATCTCAGGTTTGGTATTAGAAGCATTGAGATATCACATCTCATGCTATAGGAAGGGTCTCAGGATTGGAATGGGAAGGAGTTGGATATCACATCTCATGCTAAAAGAAGGGTCTCAGGTTTGGTAGAAGCATTGAGATATCACATCTCATGCTATAGGTAGGGTCTCAGGATTGGAATGGGAAGGACGTAGATATCACATCTCATGCTATAGGGAGGGTCTCAGTTTTGATATTAGAAGCATTGAGATATCACATCTCATGCTATCGGAAGCGTCTCAGGATTGGAATGGGAAGGAGCTGGATATCACATCTCATGCTAAAGGAAGGGTTCCAGGTTTGGAAGGGGAAGGATTTGGATATCACATCTCATGTTATAGGACGGGTCTCAGGTTTCGTATTAGAAGCATTAAGATATCACATCTCATGGTATAGGAAGGGTTTCAGGATTGGAATGGGAAGGAGTTGGATATCATATCTCATGCTATAGGAAGGGTCTCAGGATTGGAATGGGAAGGAGTTGGATATCATATCTCATGCCATTGGAAGGGTCTCAGGTTTGGTATTGGCAGCATTGCGATATCACATCTCATGCTATAGGAAGTGTCAGAGGATTGGAATGGGAAGGAGTTGGATATCACATCTCAAGCTATAGGAAGGGTCTCAGGTTTGGTAGAAGCATTGAGATATCACATCTCATGCTATAGGAAGAGTCTCAGGATTGGAATCGGAAGGAGTTGGATATCACGTCTCATGTTGTAGGAAGGGTCTCAGGTTTGGTAGTAGAAACATTGAGATATCAAATCTCATGCTATAGGAAGGGACGCAGGATTGGAATGGGACGGAGTTTGATATCACATCTCATGCTATAGGAAGGGTCCAGGTTTGGTATTAGAAGCATTGAGCTATCACATCTCATGCTATAGGAAGGGTCTCAGGATTGGAAGGGGAAGTAGTTGGATATCACATCTCATGTTATAGGACGGGTCTCAGGTTTGGTATTAGAAGCATTGAGATATCACATTGCATGCTGTAGGAAGGGTCTCAGGTTTGGAATGGGAAGGAATTGGATATCACATCTCATGTCATAGGAAGGATCTCAGGTTTGGTATTAGAAGCATTGAGATATCACATCTCATGAGATGTGAAATCCAAGTCCTTCCCATTCCAATCCTGAGACCCTTCCTATAGCATGAGATGTGATATCTCAATGCTTCTAATACCAAACCTGAGACCCTTCCTATAACATGAGATGGGAATATCCAACTCCTTCCCATTCCAATCCTGAGACCCTTCTGATAGCAGAGATGTGATATCTCAATGCTTATACCAAACATGAGGTCCTTCCTATAACATGAGATGTGATATCCAACTCCTTCCCATTCCAATCCTGAGACCCTTCCTATAGTATGAGATGTGATATCTCACTGCTTATACCAAACCTGAGACCCTTCCTATAGCATGAGATGTGATATCCAAATCCTTCCCATTCCAATCCTGAGAACCTTCCTATAGCATGAGATGTGATATCTCAATGCTTCTAATATCAAACTTGAGACCCTACCTATAGCATGAGATGTGATATCCAAGTCCTTCCCATTCCAATCCTGAGACACTTCCTATAGCATGAGATGTGATATCTCGATGCTTCTAATACCAAACCTGAGACTCTTCCTATAACATGAGATGGGATATCCAACTCCTTCCCATTTCAATCCTGAGACCCTTCCGATAGCAGAGATGTGATATCTCAATGCTTATACCAAACCTGAGACCCTTCCTATGGCATGAGATGTCATATACAACTCCTTCCCATTCCAATCCTGAGACCCTTCCTATAGCATTAGATGTGATGTCTCAATGCTTCTAATACCAAACCTGAGATCCTTCCTATAACATGAGATGTGATATCCAACTCCTTCCCATTCCAATCCTGAGACCCTTCCTATAGCATGAGATGTGATATCTCAATGCATCGAATACCAAACCTGAGACCCGTCCTATAACATGAGATGGGATATCCAACTCCTTCCCGTTCCAAACCTGAAACCCTCCCTATAGCATGAGATGTGATATCCAACTCCTTCCCATCCCAATCCTGAGACATTTCCGATTGCAGAGATGTGATATCTCAATGCTTGTACCAAACCTGAGACTCTTCCTATAACATGAGATGTGATATCCAACTACTTCCCGTTCCAAACCTGAGATCCTTCCTATAGCATGAGATGTGATATCCAACTCCTTCCCATTCCAATCCTGAGACCCTTCTGATAGCATGAGATGTGATATCTCAATGCTTCTAATACCAAACCTGAGATCCTTCCTATAACATGTGATGTGATATCCAAATCCTTCCCCTTCCAAACCTGAGACCCTCCATTTAGCATGAGATATGATATCCAACTCCTTCCCATTCCAATCCTGAGACCCTTATGATAGCATGAGATGTGATATCTCAATGCCTCTAATACCAAACCTGAGATACTTCTGATAGCATGAGATGTGATATCTCAATGCTTCTAATACCAAACCTGAGATCCTTCCTATAACATGAGATGTGATATCCAAATCCTTCCCCTTCCAAACCTGAGACCCTCCCTTTAGCATGAGATGTGATATCCAACTCCTTCCCATTCCAATCCTGAGACCCTTCCGATAGCATGAGATGTGGTATCTCAACGCTTCTAATACCAAACCTGAGATCCTTCCTATAACATGTGATGTGATATCCAAATCCTTCCCCTTACAAACCTGAGATCCTTCCTATAACATGAGATGTGATATCCAAATCCTTCCCCTTCCAAACCTGAGACCCTCCCTTTAGCATGAGATGTGATATCCAACTCCTTCCCATTCCAATCCTGGGACCCTTCCTATAGCATGAGATGTGATATCTCAATCAATGCTTATTCCAAACCTGAGACCCTTCCTATGGCATGAGATGTCATATACAACTCCTTCCCATTCCAATCCTGAGACCCTTCCTATAGCATGAGATGTGATATCTCAATGCTTATACCAAACCTGAGACCCTTCCTATAGCATGAGATGTGATATCCAACTTCTTCCCATTCCAATCCTGAGACCCTTCCTATAACATGAGATGTGATGTCGCAATGCTTCTAATACCAAACCTGAGATCTTTCCTATAACATGAGATGTGATATCCAACACCTTCCCATTCCAATCCTGAGACCCTTCCTATAGCATGAGATGTGGTATCTCCATGCTTATACCAAACCTGAGACCCTTCCTATAGCTTGAGATGTGATATCCAACTCCTTCCCATTCCAATCCTGAGACCCTTCCTATAGCATGAGATGTGATATCTCAATGCCTCTAATACCAAACCTGAGATCCTTCCTCTAACATGAAATGTGATATCCAACTCCTTCCCCTTCCAAACCTGAGAGCCTTCCTATAGCATGCGATATGATATCCAAGTCCTTCCCATTCCAATCCTGAGACCCTTCCTATAGCAAGAATGTAATATCCAACTCCTACCCATTCCAATCCTGAGACCATTCCTATAGCATGAGATGTGATATCTCAATGCTTCTAATACCAAACCTCAGATACTTCCTATGACATGAGATGTTATATCCAATTCCTTCCCATTCCAAACCTGTGACCCTTCTTACAGCATGCGATGTGATATCTCAATGCTTCTAATACCAAACCTGAGACCCGTCCTATAACATGAGATGGGATATCCAACTCCTTCCCGTTCCAAACCTGATACCCTTCCTATAGCATGAGTTGTGATATCCAACTCCTTCCCATCCCAATCCTGAGACACCTCTGATAGCAGAGATGTGATATCTCAATGCTTCTAATACTAAACCTGAGATCCTTCCGATAGCATGAGATGTGATATCTCAATGCTTCTAATACCAAACCTGAGATCATTCCTATAACACGAGATGTAATATCCAAATCCTTCACCTTCCAAACCTGAGACCCTCCCTTTAGCATGAGATGTGATATCCAACTCCTTCCCATTCCAATCCTGAGACCCTTCCGATAGCATGAGATGTGATATCTCAATGCTTCTAATACCAAACCTGAGATCCTTCCTATAACATCTGATGTGATATCCAAATCCTTCCCCTTCCAAACCTGAGACCCTCCCTTTAGCATGAGATATGATATCCAACTCCTTCCCATTCCAATCCTGAGACCCTTATGATAGCATGAGATGTGATATCTCAATGCCTCTAATACCAAACCTGAGATACTTCTGATAGCATGAGATGTGATATCTCAATGCTTCTAATACCAAACCTGAGATCCTTCCTATAACATGAGATGTGATATCCAAATCCTTCCCCTTCCAAACCTGAGACCCTCCCTTTAGCATGAGATGTGATATCCAACTCCTTCCCATTCCAATCCTGAGACCCTTCCGATAGCATGAGATGTGATATCTCAACGCTTCTAATACCAAACCTGAGATCCTTCCTATAACATGTGATGTGATATCCAAATCCTTCCCCTTCCAAACCTGAGATCCTTCCTATAACATGATATTTGATATCCAAATCCTTCCCCTTCCAAACCTGAGACCCTCCCTTTAGCATGAGATGTGATATCCAACTCCTTCCCATTCCAATCCTGGGACCCTTCCTATAGCATGAGATGTGATATCTCAATGCTTATTCCAAACCTGAGACCCTTCCTATGGCATGAGATGTCATATACAACTCCTTCCCATTCCAATCCTGAGACCCTTCCTATAGCATGAGATGTGATATCTCAATGCTTATACCAAACCTGAGACCCTTCATATAGCATGAGATGTGATATCCAACTTCTTCCCATTCCAATCCTGAGACCCTTCCTATAACATGAGATGTGATGTTGCAATGCTTCTAATACCAAACCTGAGATCTTTCCTATAACATGAGATGTGATATCCAACACCTTCCCATTCCAATCCTGAGACCCTTCCTATAGCATGAGATGTGGTATCTCCATGCTTATACCAAACCTGAGACCCTTCCTATAGCTTGAGATGTGATATCCAACTCCTTCCCATTCCAATCCTGAGACCCTTCCTATAGCATGAGATGTGATATCTCAATGCCTCTAATACCAAACCTGAGATCCTTCCTCTAACATGAAATGTGATATCCAACTCCTTCCCCTTCCAAACCTGAGAGCCTTCCTATAGCATGCGATATGATATCCAAGTCCTTCCCATTCCAATCCTGAGACCCTTCCTATAGCAAGAATGTAATATCCAACTCCTACCCATTCCAATCCTGAGACCATTCCTATAGTATGAGATGTGATATCTCAATGCTTCTAATACCAAACCTCAGATACTTCCTATGACATGAGATGTTATATCCAATTCCTTCCCATTCCAAACCTGTGACCCTTCCTACAGCATGCGATGTGATATCTCAATGCTTCTAATACCAAACCTGAGACCCGTCCTATAACATGAGATGGGATATCCAACTCCTTCCCGTTCCAAACCTGATACCCTTCCTATAGCATGAGTTGTGATATCCAACTCCTTCCCATCCCAATCCTGAGACACCTCTGATAGCAGAGATGTGATATCTCAATGCTTCTAATACTAAACCTGAGATCCTTCCGATAGCATGAGATGTGATATCTCAATGCTTCTAATACCAAACCTGAGATCATTCCTATAACACGAGATGTAATATCCAAATCCTTCACCTTCCAAACCTGAGACCCTCCCTTTAGCATGAGATGTGATATCCAACTCCTTCCCATTCCAATCCTGAGACCCTTCCTATAGCATGAGATGTGATATATCAATGCTTCTAATACCAAACCTGTGATCCTTCCTATAAGAAGAGATGTGATATCCAAATCCCTCTCCTTCCTAACCTGAGACCGTCCCTTTAGCATGAGATGTGATATCTCAATGCCTCTAATAGCAAACCTGAGATCCTTCCGATAGCAGAGATGTGATATATCAATGCTTATACCAAACCTGAGGCCCTTCCTATAACATGAGATGTGATATCCAAATCCTTCCCCTTCCAATCCTGAGACCCTTCTGATAGCATGCGATGTGGTATCTCAATGCCTCTAATACCAAACCTGAGATCCTACCTCTAACATGAAATGTGATATCCAACTCCTTCCCTTTCCAAACCTGAGACCCTCCCTATAGCATGAGATGTGATATCCAAGGCCTTCCCATTCCAATCCTGAGACCCTTCCGATAGCATGAGATGTGATATCTCAGTGCTTCTAATACCAAACCTGAGACCCTTCCTATAACATAAGATGGGATATCTAACTCCTTCCCATTCCAATCCTGAGACCCTTCCGATAGCAGAGATGTGATATCTCAATGCTTATACCAAACCTGAGACCCTTCCTGTGGCATGACATGTCATATACAACTCCTTCCCATTCCAATCCTGAGACCCTTCCTATAGCATGAGATTTGATATAGCAATGCTTATACCAAACCTGAGACCCTTCCTATAGCATGAGATGTGATATCCAACTCCTTCCCATTCCAATCCTGAGACCCTTCCTATAACATGAGATGTGATGTCTCAATGCTTCTAATACCAAACCTGAGATCCTTCCTATGGCATGAGATGTCATATAAAACTCCTTCCCATTCCAATACTGAGGCCCTTCCTATAGCATGAGATGTGATATCCAACTCCTTCCCATTCCAATCCTGAGACCCTTCCTATAGCATGAGATTTGATATCTCAATGCTTCTAATACCAAACCTGAGATCATTCCTATAACACGAGATGTAATATCCAAATCCTTCCCCTTCCAAACCTGAGACCTTCCCTTTAGCATGAGATGTGATATCCAACTCCTTCCCATTCCAATCCTGAGACACTTCCTATAGCTTGAGAAGTGATATCTCCATGCTTATACCAAACCTGAGACCCTTCCTATAGCATGAGATGTGATGTCTCAATGCTTCTAATACCAAACCTGAGATCCTTCCTATAACATGAGATGTGATATCCAACTCCTTCCCATTCCAATCCTGAGACACTTCCTATAGCTTGAGAAGTGATATCTCCATGCTTATACCAAACCTGAGACCCTTCCTATAGCATGAGATGTGATATCCAAATCCTTCCCATTCCAATCCCTAGACCCTTCCTATAGCATGAGATGTGATATCTTAATGCTTATAACAAACCTGAGAGCCTACCTATAGCATGAGATGTGATATCCAAGCCCATCCCATTCCAATCCTTAGACCCTTCCTACAGCATGCGATGTGATGTCTCAATGATTCTAATACCAAACCAGAGACCCGTCCTATAACATGAGATGGGATATCCAACTCCTTCCCATTCCAATCCTGAGCCACTTCCGATAGCAGAGATGTGATATCCCAGTGCTTATACCAAACCTGAGACCCTTCCTATAACATGAAATGTGATATCCAACTCCTTCCCGTTCCAAACCTGAGACCCTTCCTATAGCATATGTGATATCCAACTCCTTCCCATTCCAAACATGAGACCCTTCTTATAGCAAGAATGTAATATCCAACTCCTACCCATTCCAATCCTGAGACCATTCCTATAGCATGAGATGTGATATCTCAATGCTTCTAATACCAAACCTGAGATACTTCCTATGACATGAGATGTGATATCCAATTCCTTCCCATTCCAAACCTGAGACCCTTCCTACAGCATGCGATGTGATATCTCAATGCTTCTAATACCAAACCTGAGACCCGTCCTATAACATGAGATGGGATATCCAACTCCTTCCCGTTCCAAACCATATACCCTTCCTATAGCATGAGATGTGATATCCAACTCCTTCCCATCCCAATCCTGAGACACCTCCGATAGCAGAGATGTGATATCTCAATGCTTCTAATACTAAACCTGAGATCCTTCCGATAGCATGAGATGTGATATCTCAATGCTTCTAATGCCAAACCTGAGACCCGTCCTATAACATGAGATGGGATATCCAACTCCTTCCCGTTCCAAACCAGATACCCTTCCTATAGCATGAGATGTGATATCCAACTCCTTCACATCCCAATCCTGAGACACCTCCGATAGCAGAGATGTGATATCTCAATGCTTCTAATACTAAACCTGAGATCCTTCCGATAGTATGAGATGTGATATCTCAATGCTTCTAATACCAAACCTGAGATCATTCCTATAGCATGAGATGTGATATCCAACTCCTTCCCATTCCAATCCTGAGACCCTTCCGATAGCATGAGATGTGATATATCAATGCTTCTAATACCAAACCTGTGATCCTTCCTATAACAAGAGATGTGATATCCAAATCCCTCCCCTTCCAAACCTGAGACCCTCCCTTTAGCATGAGATGTGATATCTCAATGCCTCTAATACCAAACCTGAGATCCTTCCTATAACATGAGATGTGATATCCAAATCCTTCCCGTTCCAAACCTGAGACCCTTCCTATAGCATATGTGATATCCAACTCCTTCCCATTCCAAACATGAGACCCTTCCTATAGCAAGAATGTAATATCCACCTCCTACCCATTCCAATCCTGAGACCATTCCTATAGCATGAGATGTGATATCTCAATGCTTCTAATACCAAACCTGAGATACTTCCTATGACATGAGATGTGATATCCAATTCCTTCCCATTTGAATCCTGAGACCCTTCCTATAACATGAGATGTGATGTCTCAATGCTTCTAATACCAAACTTGAGATCCTTCCTATGGCATGAGATGTCAAATAAAACTCCTTCCCATTCCAATCCTGAGACCCTTCCTACAGCATGCGATGTGATATCTCAATGATTCTAATACCAAACCAGAGACCCGTCCTATAACATGAGATGGGATATCCAATTTTTCCCATTCCAATCCTGAGCCACTTCCGATAGCAGAGATGTGATATCTCAGTGCTTATACCAAACCTGAGACCCTTCCTATAACATGAAATGTGATATCCAACTCCTTCCCGTTCCAAACCTGAGACCCTTCCTATAGCATATGTGATATCCAACTCCCCATTCCATTCCTGAGACCCTTCCTATAGCATGAGATGCGATATCCAACTCCTTCCCATTCCAATCCTGAGACCCTTCCTATAGCATGAGATGTGATATCTCAATGCTTCTAATACCAAACCTAAGATCCTTCCTATAACATGAGATGTGATATCCAAATCCTTCCCATTCCAACCCAAGACCCTTCCTATAGAATGAGATGGGATATCCAACTCCTTCCAAATCCAATCCTGATACCCTTCCGATAGCATGAGATGTGATATCCCAATGCTTCTACCAAACCTGAGACCCATACTATGGCATGAGATGTGATATCAAACTCCTTCCCATTCCAATTCTGAGACCCTTCCTATACCATGAGACTTGATATCTCAATGCTTCTAATACCAAACCTGAGACCCATCCTATTACATGAGATGTGATATCTAAATCCTTCCCCTTCCAAACCTTAGACCCTTCCTTTATCATGAGATGGGATATCCAACTACTTCCAAATCCAATCCTGATACCCTTCCGATAGCATGAGATGTGATATCTCAATCCCTCTAATACCAAACCTGAGATCCTTCCGATAGCATGAGAAGTGATATCTCAATGCTTCTAATACCAAACATGAGATCCTTCGTATAACATGAGATGTGATATCAAAATCCTTCCCCTTCCAAACCTGAGACCCTCCCTTTAGCATGAGATGTGATATCCAACTCCTTCCCATTCCAATCCTGAGACACTTCTGATAGCATGAGATGTGATATTCAATGCCTCTAATACCAAACCTGAGATCCTACCTCTAACATGAAATGCGATATCCAACTCCTTCCCTTTCCAAACGTGAGACCCTCCCTATAGCATGAGATGTGATATCCAAGTCCTTCCCATTCCAATCCTGAGAACCTTCCTATAGCATGAGATGTGATATCTCAATGCTACTAATACCAAACCTGAGACCCTTCCTATAACATAAGATGGGATATCCAACTCCTTCCCATTCCAATCCTGAGACCCTTCCGATAGCAGAGATGTGATATCTCAATGCTTATACCAAACCTGAGACCCTTCCTATGGTATGAGATGTCATATACAACTCCTTCCCATTCCAATCCTGAGACCCTTCCTATAGCATGAGATTTGATATCTCAATGCTTATACCAAACCTAAGACCCTTCCTATAGCATGAGATGTGATATCCAACTCCTTCCCATTCCAATCCTGAGACCCTTCCTATAATATGAGATGTGATGTCTCAATGCTTATAACACCAAACCTGAGATCCTTCCTATGGCATGAGATGTCATATAAAACTCCTTCCCATTCCATTCCTGAGACCCTTCCTATAGCATGAGATGTGATATCCAACTCCTTCCCATTCCAATCCTGAGACCCTTTCTATAGCATGAGATGTGATGTCTCAATGCTTCTAATACCAAACCTGAGACCCTTCCTATAACATGAGATGTGATATCCAACTCCTTCCCATTCCAATCCTGAGACCCTTCCTATAGCATGAGAAGTGATATCTCTATGCTTATACCAAACCTGAGACCCTTCCTATAGCATGAGATGTGATATCCAAATCCTTCCCATTCCAATCCTGAGACCCTTCCTATAGCATGAGATGTGATATCTCAATGCTTATACCAAACCTGAGAGCCTACCTATAGCATGAGATGTGATATCCAAGTCCATCCCATTCCAATCCTTAGACCCTTCATACAGCATGCGATGTGATATCTCAATGATTCTAATACCAAACCAGAGACCCGTCCTATAACATGAGATGGGATATCCAACTCCTTCCCATTCCAATCCTGAGCCACTTCCGATAGCAGAGATGTGATATCTCAATGCTTATACCAAACCTGAGACCCTTCCTATAACATGAGATGTGATATCCAACTCCTTCCCATTCCAAACCTGAGACCCTCCCTTTAGCATGAGATGTGATATCTCAATGCTTCTAATACCAAACCTGAGACCCGTGCTATAACATGAGATGGGATATCCAACTCCTTCCCGTTCCAAACCTGATACCCTTCCTATAGCATGAGATGTGATATCCAACTCCTTCCCATTCCAATCCTGAGACCCTTCCTATAAAATGAGATGTGATGTCTCAATGCTTATAACACCAAACCTGAGATCCTTCCTATGGCATGAGATGTCATATAAAACTCCTTCCCATTCCATTCCTGAGACCCTTCCTATAGCATGAGATGTGATATCCAACTCCTTCCCATTCCAATCCTGAGACCCTTTCTATAGCATGAGATGTGATGTCTCAATGCTTCTAATACCAAACCTGAGACCCTTCCTATAACATGAGATGTGATATCCAACTCCTTCCCATTCCAATCCTGAGACCCTTCCTATAGCATGAGAAGTGATATCTCTATGCTTATACCAAACCTGAGACCCTTCCTATAGCATGAGATGTGATATCCAAATCCTTCCCATTCAAATCCTGAGACCCTTCCTATAGCATGAGATGTGATATCTCAATGCTTATACCAAACCTGAGAGCCTACCTATAGCATGAGATGTGATATCCAAGTCCATCCCATTCCAATCCTTAGACCCTTCATACAGCATGCGATGTGATATCTCAATGATTCTAATACCAAACCAGAGACCCGTCCTATAACATGAGATGGGATATCCAACTCCTTCCCATTCCAATCCTGAGCCACTTCCGATAGCAGAGATGTGATATCTCAATGCTTATACCAAACCTGAGACCCTTCCTATAACATGAGATGTGATATCCAACTCCTTCCCATTCCAAACCTGAGACCCTCCCTTTAGCATGAGATGTGATATCTCAATGCTTCTAATACCAAACCTGAGACCCGTGCTATAACATGAGATGGGATATCCAACTCCTTCCCGTTCCAAACCTGATACCCTTCCTATAGCATGAGATGTGATATCCAACTCCTTCCCATCCCAATCCTGAGACACCTCCGATAGCAGAGATGTGATATCTCAATGCTTATACCAAACCTGAGACTCTTCCTATAACATGAGATGTGATATCCAACTCCTTCCCGTTCCAAACCTGAGACCCTTCCTATAGCATGAGATGTGATATCCAACTCCGTCCCATTCCAATCCTGAGACCCTTCCGATAGCATGAGATGTGATATCTCAATGCTTCTAATACCAAACCTGTGATCCTTCCTATAACAAGAGATGTGATATCCAAATCCTTCCCATTCCAAACCTGAGACCCTCCCTTTAGCATGAGATGTGATATCTCAATGCCTCTAATACCAAACCTGAGATCCTTCCGATAGCATGAGATGTGATATCTCAATGCTTCTAATACCAAACCTGAGATCCTTCCTATAACATGAGATGTGATATCCAAATCCTTCCCCTTCCAAACCTGAGATCCTCCCTTTAGCATGAGATGTGAGATCCAACTCCTTCCCATTCCAATCCCGAGACCCTTCTGATAGCATGAGATGTGATATCTCAATGCCTCTAATACCAAACCTGAGATCCTACCTCTAACATGAAATGTGATATCCAACTCCTTCCCTTTCCAAACGTGAGACCCTCCCTATAGCATGAGATGTGATATCCAAGTCCTTCCCATTCCAATCCTGAGACCCTTCCTATAGCATGAGATGTGATATCTCAATGCTTCTAATACCAAACCTGAGACCCTTCCTATAACATAAGATGGGATATCCAACTCCTCCCCATTCCAATCCTGAGACCCTTCCGATAGCAGAGATGTGATATCTCAATGCTTATACCAAACCTGAGACCCTTCCTGTGGCATGAGATGTCATATACAACTCCTTCCCATTCCAATCCTGAGACCCTTCCTATAGCATGAGATGTGATATCCAACTCCTTCCCATTCCAATCCTGAGACCCTTCCTATAGCATGAGATTTGATATCTCAATGCTTCTAATACCAAACCTGAGATCCTTCCGATAGCATGAGATGTGATATCTCAATGCTTCTAATACCAAACCTGAGATGTTCCTTCCCATTCCAATCCTGCGACCCTTCCTATAGCATGAGATGTGATATCCAACTCCTTCCCATTCCAATCCTGAGACCCTTCCGATAGCATGAGATGTGATATCTCAATGCTTCTAATACCAAACCTGAGATCATTCCTATAACACGAGATGTGATATCCAAATCCTTCCCCTTCCAAACCTGAGACCCTCCCTTTAGCATGAGATGTGATATCCAACTCCTTCCCATTCCAATCCTGAGACCCTTCTGATAGCATGAGATGTGATATCTCAATGCCTCTAATACCAAACCTGAGATCTTACCTCTAACATGAAATGTGATATCCAACTCCTTCCCCTTCCAAACCTGAGAGCCTTCCTATAGCATGAGATGTGATATCGAAGTATTTCCCATTCCAATCCTGAGACCCTTCATATAACATGAGATGTGATTTCCATCTCCTTCCCATTCCAACCTGAGACCCTTCCTATAGCATGAGATGGGATATCCAACTACTTCCAAATCCAATCCTGATACTCTTCCGATAGCATGAGATGTGATATCTCAATCCCTCTAATACCAAACCTGAGATCCTTCCGATAGCATGAGAAGTGATATCTCAATGCTTCTAATACCAAACGTGAGATCCTTCCTATAACATGAGATGTGATATCAAAATCCTTCCCCTTCCAAACCTGAGACCCTCCCTTTAGCATGAGATGTGATATCCAACTCCTTCCCATTCCAATCCTGAGACCCTTCTGATAGCATGAGATGTGATATTCAATGCCTCTAATACCAAACCTGAGATACTACCTCTAACATGAAATGCGATATCCAACTCCTTCCCTTTCCAAACGTGAGACCCTCCCTATAGCATGAGATGTGATATCCAAGTCCTTCCCATTCCAATCCTGAGAACCTTCCTATAGCATGAGATGTGATATCTCAATGCTTCTAATACCAAACCTGAGACCCTTCCTATAACATAAGATGGGATATCCAACTCCTTCCCATTCCAATCCTGAGACCCTTCCGATAGCAGAGATGTGATATCTCAATGCTTATACCAAACCTGAGACCCTTCCTATGGCATGAGATGTGATATCCAACTCCTTCCCATTCCAATCCTGAGACCCTTCCTATAACATGAGATGTGATGTCTCAATGCTTCTAACACCAAACCTGAGATCCTTCCTATGGCATGAGATGTCATATAAAACTCCTTCCCATTCCATTCCTGAGACCCTTCCTATAGCATGAGATGCGATATCCAACTCCTTCCCATTCCAATCCTGAGACCCTTCCTATAGCATGAGATGTGATATCTCAATGCTTCTAATACCAAACCTGAGATCCTTCCTATAACATGAGATGTGATATCCAAATCCTTCCCATTCCAACCCGAGACCCTTCCTATAGAATGAGATGGTATATCCAACTCCTTCCAAATCCAATCCTGATACCCTTCCGATAGCATGAGATGTGATATCCCAATGCTTCTACCAAACCTGAGACCCATACTATGGCATGAGATGTGATATCAAACTCCTTCCCATTCCAATCCTGAGAGCCTTCCTATAGCATGAGATGTGATATCCAACTCCTTCCCATTCCAATCCTGAGAGCCTTCCTATAGCATGAGATGTTATATCTCAAAGCTTCTAATACCAAACCTGAGATCCTTCCTATAACATGAGATGTGATATCCAAATCCTTCCCCTTCCAAACCTGAGGACCTCCCTTTAGCATGAGATGTGATATCTCAATGCTTCTAATACCAAACCTGATTTCCTTCCTATAACATGAGATGTGATATCCAAATACTTCCCATTCCAATCCTGAGACCCTTCCTATAGCATGAGATGTGATATCTCAATGCTTATACCAAACCTGAGACCCTTCCTATAGCATGAGATGTGATATCCAACTCCTTCCCATTCCAATCCTGAGACCCTTCCTATAACATGAGATGTGATGTCTCAGTGCTTCTAATACCAAACCTGAGATCCTTCCTATGGCATGAGATGTGATATCCAACTCCTTCCCATTCCAACCTGTGACCCTTAGCATGAGATGGGATATCCAACTCCTTCCCATTCCAATCCTGAGACCCTTCTGATAGCATGAGATGTTATATCTCAATGCTTCTAATACCAAACCTGAGATCCTTCCGATAACATGAGATGTGATATCTCAATTCTTCTAATACCAAACCTGAGATCCTTCCTATAACACGAGATGTGATATCCAAATACTTCCCCTTCCAAACCTGAGACCCTGCCTTTGGCATGAGATGTGATATCCAACTCCTTCCCATTCACATCCTGAGAGCCTTCTGATAGCATGAGATGTGATATCTCAATGCCTCTAATACCAAACCTGAGATCCTACCTCTAACATGAAATGTGATATCCTACTCCTTCCCCTTCCAAACCTGAGACCCTTCCTTTAGCATGAGATGTGATATCCAGCTCCTTCCCATTCCAATCCTGAGACCCTTCCGATAGCAGAGATGCGATATCTCAATACTTATACCAAACCTGAGACCCTTCCTTTGGCATGAGATGTGATATCCAACTCCTTCCCATTTCAATCCTGAGACCCTTCCTATAGCATGAGATGTGATATCTCAATGCTTCTAATACCAAACCTGAGACCCTTCCTATAGCATGAGATGGGAAATGTGATATCCAACTCCTTCCCCTTCCAAACCTGAGAGCCTTCCTATAGCATGAGATGTGATATTGAAGTATTTCCCATTTCAATCCTGAGACCCTTCCTATAACATGAGATGTGATACCCAACACCTTCCCATTCCAACCTGAGACCCTTCCTATAGCATGAGATGGGATATCCAACTACTTCCAAATCCAATCCTGATACCCTTCCGTTAGCATGAGATGTATCTCAATGCTTCTAATACCAAACCTGAGATCCTTCCTATAACATGAGATGTGATATCCAAATCCTTCCCCTTCCAAACCTGAGACCCTCCCTTTAGCATGAGATGTGATATCCAACTCCTTCCCATTCCAATCCTGAGACCCTTCCTATAGCATGAGATGTGATATCTCAATGCTTATACCAAACCTGAGAACCTTCCTATAGCATGAGATGTGATATCCAACTCCTTCCCATTCCAATCCTTAGACCCTTCCTATAACATGAGATGTGATATCCAACTCCTTCCCATTCCAATCCTGAGACCCTTCTGAGAGCATGAGATGTGATATCTCAATGCTTCTAATACCAAACCTGAGATCCTTCCGATAGCATGAGATGTGATATCTCAATTCTTCTAATACCAAACCTGAGATCCTTCCTATAACACGAGATGTGATATCCAAATCCTTCCCCTTCCAAACCTGAGACCCTCCCTTTGGCATGAGATGTGATATCCAACTCCTTCCCATTCCAATCCTGAGACCCTTCTGATAGCATGAGATGTGATATCTCAATGCCTCTAACAAACCTGAGATCCTACCTCTAACATGAAATGTGATATCCAACTCCTTCCCCTTCCAAACCTGAGAGCCTTCCTATAGCATGAAATGTGATATCGAAGTATTTCCCATTCCAATCCTGAGACCCTTCCTATAACATGAGATGTGATATCCAACTCCTTCCCATTCCAACCTGAGACCCTTCCTATAGCATGAGATGGGATATCCAACTACTTCCAAATCCAATCCTGATACCCTTTCGATAGCATGAGATGTGATATCTCAATGCCTCTAATACCAAACCTGAGATCCTTCCGATAGCATGAGATGCGATATCTCAATGCTTCTAATACCAAACCTGATTTCCTTCCTATAACATGAGATGTGATATCAAAATCCTTCCCCTTCCCAACCTGAGACCCTCCCTTTAGCATGAGATGTGATATCCAACTCCTTCCCATTCCCATCCTGAGACCCTTTTGATAGCATGAGATGTGATATCTCAATGCCTCTAATACCAAACCTGAGATCCTACCTCTAACATGAAATGTGATATCCTACTCCTTCCCTTTCCAAACGTGAGACCCTCCCTATAGCATGAGATGTGATATCCAACTACTTCCCATTCCAATCCTGAGACCCTTCCTATAGCATGAGATGTGATATCTCAATGCTTATACCAAACCTGAGACCCTTCCTATAGCATGAGATGTGATATCCAACTCCTTCCCATTCCAATCCTGAGACCCTTCCTATAACATGAGATGTGATGTCTCAATGCTTCTAATACCAGACCTGAGATCCTTCCTATGGCATGAGATGTGATATCCAACTCCTTCCCATTCCAATCCTGAGAGCCTTCCTATAGCATGAGATGTGATATCCAACTCCTTCCCATTCCAATCCTGAGAGCCTTCCTATAGCATGAGATGTGATATCTCAAAGCTTCTAATACCAAACCTGAGATCCTTCCTATAACATGAGATGTGATATCCAAATCCTTCCCCTTCCAAACCTGAGACCCTCCCTTTTGCATGCGATGTGATATCTCAATGCTTCTAATACCAAACCTTATTTCCTTCCTATAACATGAGATGTGATATCAAAATCCTTCCCCTTCCAAACCTGAGACCCTCCCTTTAGCATGAGATGTGATATCCAACTCCTTCCCATTCCAATCCTGAGACCCTTCTGATAGCATGAGATGTGATATCTCAATGCCTCTAATACCAAACCTGAGATCCTACCTCTAACATGAAATGTGATATCCTACTTCTTCCCTTTCCAAACGTGAGACCCTCCCTATAGCATGAGATGCGATATCCAAATACTTCCCATTCCAATCCTGAGACCCTTCCTATAGCATGAGATGTGATATCTCAATGCTTATACCAAACCTGAGACCCTTCCTATAGCATGAGATGTGATATCCAACTCCTTCCCATTCCAATCCTGAGACCCTTCCTATAACATGAGATGTGATGTCTCAATGCTTCTAATACCAAACCTGAGATCCTTCCTATGGCATGAGATGTGATATCCAACTCCTTCCCATTCCAACCTGAGACCCTTCGTATAGCATGAGATGGGATATCCAACTCCTTCCCATTCCAATCCTGAGACCCTTCTGATAGCATGAGATGTGATATCTCAATGCTTCTAATACCAAACCTGAGATCCTTCCGATAACATGAGATGTGATATCTCAATTCTTCTAATACCAAACCTGAGATCCTTCCTATAACACGAGATGTGATATCCAAATACTTCCCCTTCCAAACCTGAGACCCTCCCTTTGGCATGAGATGTGATATCCAACTCCTTCCCATTCCAATCCTGAGAGCCTTCTGATAGCATGAGATGTGATATCTCAATGCCTCTAATACCAAACCTGAGATCCTACCTCTAACATGAAATGTGATATCCTACTCCTTCCCTTTCCAAACGTGAGACCCTCCCTATAGCATGAGATGTGATATCCAACTCCTTCCCATTCCAATCCTGAGACCCTTCCTATAGCATGAGATGTGATATCTCAATGCTTATACCAAACCTGAGACCCTTCCTATAGCATGAGATGTGATATCCAACTCCTTCCCATTCCAATCCTGAGACCCTTCCTATAACATGAGATGTGATGTCTCAATGCTTCTAATACCAAACCTGAGATCCTTCCTATGGCATGTGATGTCATATAAAACTCCTTCCCATTCCAATCCTGAGACCCTTCCTATAGCATGAGATGTGATATCCAACTCCTTCCCATTCCAATCCTGAGATCCTTCTGAGAGCATGAGATGTGATATCTCAATGCTTCTAATTCCAAACCTGAGATCCTTCCGATAGCATGAGATGTGATATCTCAATTCTTCTAATACCAAACCTGAGATCCTTCCTATAACACGAGATGTGATATCCAAATCCTTCCCCTTCCAAACCTGAGACCCTCCCTTTGGCATGAGATGTGATATCCAACTCCTTCCCATTCCAACCCTGGGACCCTTCTGATAGCATGAGATGTGATATCTCAATGCCTCTAACAAACCTGAGATCCTACCTCTAACATGAAATGTGATATCCAACTCCTTCCCATTCCAATCCTGAGACCCTTCCTATAGCATGAGACGTGATATCTCAATGCTTCTAATACCAAACCTGAGACCCTTCCTATAGCATGATATGGGATATCCAACTCCTTCCCAATCCAATCCTGAGACCCTTCTTATAGCATGAGATGTGATATCTCAATGCTTCTACCAAACCTGAGACCCTTCCTATGGCATGAGATGTGGTATACAAATCCTTCCCATTCCAAACCTGAAACCCTTCCTATAGCATGAGATGTGATATCCGACTCCTTCCCAATCAAATCCTGAGACCCTTCCTATAGCATGAGATGAAATATCACAATGCTTGTAATACCAAATCTGAGTCCCTTCATATAGCATGAGATGTGATATCCAACTCCTTCCCATTCCAATCTGAGACCCTTCCTATAGCATGAGATGTGACATCTCAATGCTTCTAATACCAAACCTGAGACCCTTCCTATAGCCTGAGATGGCATATCCAACTCCTTCCCATTCCAATCCTGAGACACTTACGATAGCAGAGATGTGATATCTCAATGCTTATACCAAACCTGAGACCCTTCCTATAACATGAGATGTGATATCCAACTCCTTCCGGTTCCAAACCTGAGACCCTTCCTATAGCAAATGTGGTATCCAACTCCTTCCCATTACAAACATGAGACCCTTCCTATAGCAAGAATGTAATATCCAACTCCTTCCCATTCCAATCCTGAGACCATGCCTATAGCATGAGATGTGATATCTCAATGCTTCTAATACCAAACCTGAGATCCTTGCTATGACATGAGATGTGATATCCAATTCCTTCCCATTCCAAACCTGAAACCCTTCCTACAGCATGTGATGTGATATCTCAATGCTTCTAATACCAAACCTGAGACCCGTCCTATAACATGAGATGGGATATCCAACTCCTTCCCGTTCCAAACCTGAGACCCTTCCTATAGTATGAGATGTGATATCCAACTCCTTTCCATCCCAATCCTGAGACACTTCCGATAGCAGAGATGTTATATCTCAATGCTTATACCAAACCTGAGACCCTTCCTATGGCATGAGATGTGATATCCAACTCCTTCCCATTCCAATCCTGAGACCCTTCCTATAGCATGAAATGTGATATCAAACTCCGTCCCATTCCAATCCTGCGTCCCTTCCTATAGCATGAGATTTGATATCTCAATGTTTCTACTACCAAACCTGAGACCCTTCCTATAACATGAGACGTGATATCCAACTCCTTCCCATTCCAACCCTGAGACTCTTCCTATAGCATGAGATGTGATATCTCAATGCTTCTACCAAACATGAGACCCTTCTATAGCATGAGATGTGATATCCGACTCCTTCCCATTCCAATCCTCAGACACTTCCTATAGCATGAGATGTGATATCTCAATGCTTCTAATACCAAACCTGAGACCCTTCCTATGGCATGAGATTTGATATCAAACTCCTTCCCAATCCAATCCTGAGACCCTTCCTATAGCATGAGATATGATATCCAACTCCTTCCCATTCCAATCCTGAAACCCTTCCTACACCATGAGATGTGATATCTTAATGCTTCTAATACCAAACCTGAGACCCGTCCTATGACATGAGATGTGATATCCAAATCCTTCCCCTTCCAAACCTGAGACCCTTCCTTTAGCATGAGATGTGATATCCAGCTCCTTCTCATTCCAATCCTGAGACCCTTCCGATAGCATGAGATGTGATATCTCAATGCTTCTAATATCAAAACTGAGACCCTCCCTATAGCATGAGATGTGATATCTAAATCCTTCCCATTCCAATCCTGAGACCCTTCGGATAGCAGAGATGTGATATCTCAATCCTTATACCAAACCTGAGACCCTTCCTATGGCATGAGATGTGATATCCAACTCCTTCCCATTCCAATCCTGAGACCCCTCCTATAGCATGAGATGGGATATCTCAATGCTTCTACCAAACCTGACACCCTTCCTTTAGCATGAGATGTGATATCCTACTCCTTCCCATTCCAATCCTGAGACCCTTACTATAGCATGAGATGTGATATCTCAATGCTTCTAATACCAAACCTGAGATCCTTCCTATAACATGAGATGTGATATCCAAATCCTTCCCCTTCCAAACCTGAGACCCTCCCTTTAGCATGAGATGTGATATCCAACTCCTTCCCATTCCAATCCTGAGACCCTTCTGATAGCATGAGATGTGATGTCTCAATGCTTCTACCAAACCTGAGATCCTTCCGATAGCATGAGATGTGATATCTCAATGCTTCTAATACCAAACCTGAGATCCTTCCTATAACATGAGATGTGATGTCCAAATCCTTCCCCTTCCAAACCTGAGACCCTCCCTTTAGCGTGAGATGTGATATCCAACTCCTTCCCATTCCAATCCTGAGACCCTTCTGATAGCATGAGATGTGATGTCTCAATGCCTCTAATACCAAACCTGAGATCCTACCTCTAACATGAAATGTGATATCCAACTCCTTCCCCTTCCAAACCTGAGAGCCGTCCTATAGCATGAGATGTGATATCCAACTCCTTCCCATTCCAATCCTGAGACTCTTCCTATAGCATGAGATGTGATATCTCAATGCTTATACCAAACCTGAGACCCTTCCTATGGCATGAGATGTGATATCCAACTCCTTCCCATTCCAATCCTGAGACCCTTCCTATAGCATGAAATGTGATATCAAACTCCGTCCCATTCCAATCCTGCGTCCCTTCCTATAGCATGAGATTTGATATCTCAATGTTTCTACTACCAAACCTGAGACCCTTCCTATAACATGAGACGTGATATCCAACTCCTTCCCATTCCAACCCTGAGACTCTTCCTATAGCATGAGATGTGATATCTCAATGCTTCTACCAAACCTGAGACCCTTCTATAGCATGAGATGTGATATCCGACTCCTTCCCATTCCAATCCTCAGACACTTCCTATAGCATGAGATGTGATATCTCAATGCTTCTAATACCAAACCTGAGACCCTTCCTATGGCATGAGATTTGATATCAAACTCCTTCCCAATCCAATCCTGAGACCCTTCCTATAGCATGAGATATGATATCCAACTCCTTCCCATTCCAATCCTGAAACCCTTCCTACACCATGAGATGTGATATCTTAATGCTTCTAATACCAAACCTGAGACCCGTCCTATGACATGAGATGTGATATCCAAATCCTTCCCCTTCCAAACCTGAGACCCTTCCTTTAGCATGAGATGTGATATCCAGCTCCTTCTCATTCCAATAATGAGACCCTTCCGATAGCATGAGATGTGATATCTCAATGCTTCTAATATCAAAACTGAGACCCTCCCTATAGCATGAGATGTGATATCTAAGTCCTTCCCATTCCAATCCTGAGACCCTTCGGATAGCAGAGATGTGATATCTCAATCCTTATACCAAACCTGAGACCCTTCCTATGGCATGAGATGTGATATCCAACTCCTTCCCATTCCAATCCTGAGACCCCTCCTATAGCATGAGATGGGATATCTCAATGCTTCTACCAAACCTGACACCCTTCCTTTAGCATGATATGTGATATCCAACTCCTTCCCATTCCAATCCTGAGACCCTTACTATAGCATGAGATGTGATATCTCAATGCTTCTAATACCAAACCTGAGATCCTTCCTATAACATGAGATGTGATATCCAAATCCTTCCCCTTCCAAACCTGAGACCCTCCCTTTAGCATGAGATGTGATATCCAACTCCTTCCCATTCCAATCCTGAGACCCTTCTGATAGCATGAGATGTGATGTCTCAATGCTTCTACCAAACCTGAGATCCTTCCGATAGCATGAGATGTGATATCTCAATGCTTCTAATACTAAACCTGAGATCCTTCCTATAACATGAGATGTGATATCCAAATCCTTCCCCTTCCAAACCTGAGACCCTCCCTTTAGCGTGAGATGTGATATCCAACGCCTTCCCATTCCAATCCTGAGACCCTTCTGATAGCATGAGATGTGATGTCTCAATGCCTCTAATACCAAACCTGAGATCCTACCTCTAACATGAAATGTGATATCCAACTCCTTCCCCTTCCAAACCTGAGAGCCGTCCTATAGCATGAGATGTGATATCCAACTCCTTCCCATTCCAATCCTGAGACTCTTCCTATAGCATGAGATGTGATATCTCAATGCTTCTACCAAACCTGAGACCCTTCCTATAGCATGAGATGTGATATCCGACTCCTTCCCATTCCAATCCTCAGACACTTCCTATAGCATGAGATGTGATATCTCAATGCTTCTAATACCAAACCTGAGACCCTTCCTATGGCATAAGATTTGATATCAAACTCCTTCCCAATCCAATCCTGAGATCCTTCCTATAACATGAGATGTGATATCCAAATCCTTCCCCTTCCAAACCAGAGACCCTCCCTTTAGCGTGAGATGTGATATCCAACTCCTTCCCATTCCAATCCTTAGACCCTTCTGATAGCATGAGATGTGATGTCTCAATGCCTCTAATACCAAACCTGTGATCCTACATCTAACATGAAATGTGATATCCAACTCCTTCCCCTTCCAAACCTGAGAGCCTTCCTATAACATGAGATGTGATATCGAAGTCCTTCCCATTCCAATCCTGAGACCCTTCCTATAACATGAGATTTGATATCCAACTCCTTCCCATTCCAACCTGAGACCCTTCCTATAGCATGAGATGGGATATCCAACTACTTCCAAATCCAATCCTGATACCCTTCCGATAGCATGAGATGTGATATCCCAATGCTTCTACCAAACCTGAGACCCATACTATGGCATGAGATGTGATATCAAACTCCTTCCCATTCCAATCCCGAGACCCTTCCTATAGCTTGAGATGTGATATCCAACTCCTTCCCATTCCAATTCTGAGAACCTTCCTATACCAGGAGACTTGCCATCTCAATGCTTCTAATACCAAACCTGACACCCGTCCTATAACATGAGTTGTGATATCCAAATCCTTCCCCTTCCAAACCTGAGACCCTTCCTTTATCATAAGATGTGATCTACCAAACCTGAGACCCATACTATGGCATGAGATGTGATATCAAACTCCTTCCCATTCCAATCCCGAGACCCTTCCTATAGCTTGAGATGTGATATCCAACTCCTTCCCATTCCAATTCTGAGAACCTTCCTATACCAGGAGACTTGCCATCTCAATGCTTCTAATACCAAACCTGACACCCGTCCTATAACATGAGTTGTGATATCCAAATCCTTCCCCTTCCAAACCTGAGACCCTTCCTTTATCATAAGATGTGATCTACCAAACCTGAGACCCATACTATGGCATGAGATGTGATATCAAACTCATTCCCATTCCAATCCCGAGACCCTTCCTATAGCTTGAGATGTGATATCCAACTCCTTCCCATTCCAATCCTGAGACCCTTCCCATATCATGGGATTTGTTATCTCAATGCTTCTAATATCAAACTTGAGACCCTCCCTATAGCATGAGATGTGATATCCAAGTCCTTCCCATTCCAATCCTGAGACCCTTCCTATAGCATGAGATGTGATATCTCAATGCTTTTAATACCAAACCTGAGACCCTTCCTTTAACATGAGACGTGATATCCAACTCCTTCCCATTCCAATCCTGAGACTCTTCCTATAGCATGAGATGTGATATCTCAATGCTTCTACCAAACCTGATACCCTTCCTATAGCATGAGATGTGATATCCAACTCCTTCCCATTCCAATCCTCAGACACTTCCTATAGCATGAGATGTGATATCTCAATGCTTCTAATACCAAACCTGAGACCCTTCCTATGGCATGAGATTTGATATCAAACTCCTTCCCATTCCAATCCTGAGACCCTTCCTATAGCATGAGATATGATATCCATCTCCTTCCCATTCCAATCCTGAAACCCTTCCTTTAGCATGAGATGTGATATCCAGCTCCTTCCCATTCCAATCCTGAGACCCTTCCATTAGTATGAGATGTATCTCAATGCTTCTAATACCAAACCTGAGATCCTTCCTATAACATGAGATGGGAAATGTGATATCCAGCTCCTTCCCCTTCCAAACCTGAGAGCCTTCCTATAGCATGAGATGTGATATTGAAGTATTTCCCATTTAAATCCTGAGACCCTTCCTATAACATGAGATGCGATACCCAACACCTTCCCATTCCAACCTGAGACCCTTCCTATAGCATGAGATGGGATATCCAACTACTTCCAAATCCAATCCTGATACCCTTCCGTTAGCATGAGATGTATCTCAATGCCTCTAATACCAAACCTGAGATCCTACCGCTAACATGAAATGTGATATCCTACTCCTTCCCTTTCCAAACGTGAGACCCTCCCTATAGCATGAGATGTGATATCCAACTCCTTCCCATTCCAATCCTGAGACCCTTCCTATAGCATGAGATGTGATATCTCAATGCTTATACCAAACCTGAGAACCTTCCTATAGCATGAGATGTGATATCCAACTCCTTCCCATTCCAATCCTGAGACCCTTCCTATAACATGAGATGTGATATCCAACTCCTTCCCATTCCAATCCTGAGACCCTTCTGAGAGCATGAGATGTGATATCTCAATGCTTCTAATACCAAACCTGAGATCCTTCCGATAGCATGAGATGTGATATCTCAATTCTTCTAATACCAAACCTGAGATCCTTCCTATAACACGAGATGTGATATCCAAATCCTTCCCCTTCCAAACCTGAGACCCTCCCTTTGGCATGAGATGTGATATCCAACTCCTTCCCATTCCAATCCTGAGACCCTTCTGATAGCATGAGATGTGATATCTCAATGCCTCTAACAAACCTGAGATCCTACCTCTAACATGAAATGTGATATCCAACTCCTTCCCCTTCCAACCTGAGAGCCTTCCTATAACATGAGATGTGATATCCAACTCCTTCCCATTCCAACCTGAGACCCTTCCTATAGCATGAGATGGGATATCCAACTACTTCCAAATCCAATCCTGATACCCTTTCGGTAGCATGAGATGTGATATCTCAATGCCTCTAATACCAAACCTGAGATCCTTCCGATAGCATGAGATGCGATATCTCAATGCTTCTAATACCAAACCTGATTTCCTTCCTATAACATGAGATGTGATATCAAAATCCTTCCCCTTCCAAACCTGGGACCCTCCCTTTAGCATGAGATGTGATATCCAACTCCTTCCCATTCCAATCCTGAGACCCTTCTGATAGCATGAGATGTGATATCTCAATGCCTCTAATACCAAACCTGAGATCCTACCTCTAACATGAAATGTGATATCCTACTCCTTCCCTTTCCAAACGTGAGACCCTCCGTATAGCATGAGATGTGATATCCAACTACTTCCCATTCCAATCCTCAGACCCTTCCTATAGCATGAGATGTGATATCTCAATGCTTATACCAAACCTGAGACCCTTCCTATAGCATGAGATGTGATATCCAACTCCTTTCCATTCCAATCCTGAGACCCTTCCTATAACATGAGATGTGATGTCTCAATGCTTCTAATACCAGACCTGAGATCCTTCCTATGGCATGAGATGTGATATCCAACTCCTTCCCATTCCAATCCTGAGAGCCTTCCTATAGCATGAGATGTTATATCTCAAAGCTTCTAATACCAAACCTGAGATCCTTCCTATAACATGAGATGTGATATCCAAATCCTTCCCCTTCCAAACCTGAGACCCTCCCTTTAGCATGAGATGTGATATCTCAATGCTTCTAATACCAAACCTGATTTCCTTCCTATAACATGAGATGTGATATCAAAATCCTTCCCCTTCCAAACCTGGGACCCTCCCTTTAGCATGAGATGTGATATCCAACTCCTTCCCATTCCAATCCTGAGACCCTTCTGATAGCATGAGATGTGATATCTCAATGCCTCTAATACCAAACCTGAGATCCTACCTCTAACATGAAATGTGATATCCTACTCCTTCCCTTTCCAAACCTGAGACCCTCCCTATAGCATGAGATGTGATATTCAAATACTTCCCATTCCAATCCTGAGACCCTTCCTATATCATGAGATGTGATATCTCAATGCTTATACCAAACCTGAGACCCTTCCTATAGCATGAGATGTGATATCCAACTCCTTCCCATTCCAATCCTGAGACCCTTCCTATAACATGAGATGTGATGTCTCAATGCTTCTAATACCAAACCTGAGATCCTTCCTATGGCATGAGATGTGATATCCAACTCCTTCCCATTCCAACCTGAGACCCTTCCTTTAGCATGAGATGGGATATCCAACTCCTTCCCATTCCAATCCTGAGACCCTTCTGATAGCATGAGATGTGATATCTCAATGCTTCTAATACCAAACCTGAGATCCTTCCGATAACATGAGATGTGATATCTCAATTCTTCTAATACCAAACCTGAGATCCTTCCTATAACACGAGATGTGATATCCAAATACTTCCCCTTCTAAACCTGAGACCCTCCCTTTGGCATGAGATGTGATATCCAACTCCTTCCCATTCCAATCCTGAGAGCCTTCTGATAGCATGAGATGTGATATCTCAATGCCTCTAATACCAAACCTGAGATCCTACCTCTAACATGAAATGTGATATCGAAGTCCTTCCCATTCCAATCCTGAGACCCTTCCTATAACATGACAGGTGGTATCCAACTCCTTCCCATTCTAACCTGAGACCCTTCCTATAGCATGAGATGGGATATCCAACTACTTCCAAATCCAATCCTGATACCCTTCCGATAGCATGAGATGTGATATCCCAATGCTTCTACCAAACCTGAGACCCATACTATGGCATGAGATGTGATATCAAACTCCTTCCCATTCCAATCCCGAGACCCTTCCTATAGCTTAAGATGTGATATCCAACTCCTTCCCATTCCAATTCTGAGACCCTTTCTATTCCAGGAGACTTGCTATCTCAATGCTTCTAATACCAAACCTGACACCCGTCCTATAACATGAGTTGTGATATCCAAATCCTTCCCCTTCCAAACCTTGGACCCTTCCTTTATCATGAGATGTGATATCCAACTCCTTCCCATTCCAATCCTGAGACCCTTCCCATATCATGAGATTTGTTATCTCAATGCTTCTAATATCAAACTTGAGACATTCCCTATAGCATGAGATGTGATATCCAAGTCCTTCCCATTCCAATCCTGAGACCCTTCCTATAGCATGAGATGTGATATCTCAATGCTTCTAATACCAAAACTGAGACCCTTCCTATAACATGATATGGGATATCCAACTCCTTCCCATTCCAATCCTAAAACCCTTCCGATAGCAGAGATGTGATATCTCAATGCTTATACCAAACCTGAGAACCTTCCTATGGCATGAGATGTGATATCCAACTCCTTCCCATTCCAATCCTGAGACCCTTCCTACAGCATGAGATGTGATATCTCAATGATTCTAATAACAAACCCGAGACCCGTCCTATAACATGAGATGTGATATCCAACTCCTTCCCATTCCAATCCTGAGACCCTTCCTATAGCATGAGATGTGATATCTCAATGCTTATACCAAACCTGAGACCCTTCCTATAGCATGAGATGTGATATCCAAATCCTTCCCATTCCAATCCTGAGACCCTTCCTATAGCATGAGATGAGATATCTCAATGCCTCTAATACCAAAAATGAGATCCATCCTCTAACATGAAATGGGATATCCAACTCCTTCCCTTTCCAAACCTGAGAGCCTACCTATAGCATGAGATGTGATATCCAAGTCCTTCCCATTCTAATCCTTAGACCCTTCCTACAGCATGAGATGTGATATCTCAATGATTCTAATACCAAACCTGAGACCCGTCCTATAACATGAGATGGGTTATCCAACTCCTTCCATTTCAATCCTGAGACACTTCCGATAGCAGAGATGTGATATCTCAATGCTGATACCAACCCTGAGACCCTTACTATAACATGAGATGTGGTATCCAACTCCTTCCCCTTCCAAACCTGAGACCCTCCCTTTGGCATGAGATGTGATATCCAACTCCTTCCCATTCCAATCCTGAGACCCTTCTGATAGCATGAGATGTGATATCCAACTCCTTACCATTCCAACCTGAGACCCTTGCTATAGCATGAGATGGGATATCCAACTACTTCCAAATCCAATCCTGATACCCTTCCGATGGCATGAGATGTGATATCCCAATGCTTCTACCAAACCTGAGACCCATACTATGGCAGGAGATGTGATATCAAACTCCTTCCCATTCCAATCCCGAAACCCTTCCTATAGCTTGAGATGTGATATCCAACTCCTTCCCATTCCAATTCTGAGACCCTTCCTATACCAGGAGACTTGCTATCTCAATGCTTCTAATACCAAACCTGACACCCGTCCTATAACATGAGTTGTGATATCCAAATCTATCCCCTTCCAAACCTTAGACCCTTCCTTTATCATGAGATGTGATATCCAACTCCTTCCCATTCCAATCCTGAGACCCTTCCTATAGCATGATGTGATATCTCAATGCTTCTAATACCAAAACGGAGACCCTTCCTATAACATGATATGGGACATCCAACTCCTTCCCATTCCAATCCTAAAACCCTTCCGTTAGCAGAGATGTGATATCTCAATGCTTATACCAAACCTGAGACCCTTCCTATGGCATGAGATGTCATATACAACTCCTTCCCATTCCAATCCTGAGACCCTTCCTATAGCATGAGATGTGATTTCTCAATGCTTATACCAAACCTGAGACCCTTCCTATAGCATGAGATGTGATATCCCAATCCTTCCCATTCCAAAATGAGACCCTTCCTATAGCATGAGATGTGATGTCTCAATGCTTCTAATACCAAATCTGAGATCCTTCCTATAACACGAGATGTGATATCAAAATCCTTCCCCTTCCAAACCTGAAACCCTCCCTTTGGCATGAGATGTGATATCCAACTCCTTCCCATTCCAATCCTGAGACCCTTCCTACAGCATGAGATGTGATATCTCAATGATTCTAATAACAAACCCGAGACCCGTCCTATAACATGAGATGTGATATCCAACTCCTTCCCATTCCAATCCTGAGACCCTTCCTACAGCATGAGATGTGATATCTCAATGCTTATACCAAACCTGAGACCCTTCCTATAGCATGAGATGTGATATCCAAATCCTTCCCATTCCAATCCTGAGACCCTTCCTAAAGCATGAGATGTGATATCTCAATGCCTCCAATACCAAACATGAGATCCATTTTCTAACATGAAATGTGATATCCAACTCCTTCCCTTTCCAAACCTGAGAGCCTACCTATAGCATGGGATGTGATATCCAAGTCCTTCCCATTCCAATCCTTAGACCCTTCCTACAGCATGAGATGTGATATCTCAATGATTCTAATACCAAACCTGAGACCCGTCCTATAACATGAGATGGGATATCCAACTCCTTCCATTTCAATCCTGAGACACTTCCGATAGCAGAGATGTGATATCTCAATGCTTATACCAACCCTGAGACCCTTCCTCTAACATGAGATGTGGTATCCAACTCCTTCCCATTCCAAACATGAGACCCTTCCTATAGCAAGAATGTGATATCCATCTCCTTCCCATTCCAATCCTGAGACCATTCCTATAGCATGAGATGTGATATCTCAATGCTTCTAATAGCAAACCTGTGATCCTTCCTGACATGAGATGTGATATCCAATTCCTTCCCATGCCAAACCGGAGACCCTTCCTACAGCATGTGATGTGATATCTCAATGCTTCTAATACCAAACCTGAGACCCGTCCTATAGCATGAGATGTGATATCCAACTCCTTCCCATCCCAATCCTGAGACACTTTTGATAGCAGAGATGTGATATCTCAATTCTTATACCAAACCTGAGACCCTTCCTATAACATGAAATGGGATATCCAACTCCTTCCCATTCCAAACCTGAGACCCTTCCGATAGCAGAGATGTGATATCTCAATGTCTCTAATACCAAACCTGAGATCCTTCCGATAGCATGAGATGTGATATCTCAATGCTTCTAATACCAAACCTGAGATCCTTCCTATAACATGAGATGTGATATCCAAATACTTCCTGTTCCAAAACTGAGACCCTTCCGATAGCATGAGATGTGATATCTCAATGCCTCTAATACCAAACCTGAGATCCTTCCGATAGCATGAGATGTGATATCTCAATGCTTCTAATACCAAACCTGAAATCCTTCCTACAACATGAGATGTGATATCCAAATCCTTCCCCTTCCAAACCTGAGACCTTCCCTTTAGCATGAGATGTGATATCCAACTCGTTCCCATTCCAATCCTGAGACCCTTCTGATAGCATGAGATGTGATATCTCAATGCCTCTAATACCAAACCTGAGATCCTACCTCTAACATGAAATGTGATATCCAACTCCTTCCCTTTCCAAACCTGAGAGCCTTCCTATAGCATGAGATGTGATATCCAAGTCCTTCTCATTCCAATCCGGAGACCCTTCCTATAAAATGAGATGTGATATCCAACTCCTTCTGATTCCAACCTGAGACCCTTCCTATAGCATGAGATTGGATATCCAACTCCTTCCAAATCCAATCCTGATACCCTTCCGATTGCATGAGATGTGATATCCCAATGCTTCTACCAAACCTGAGACCCATACTATGACATCAGATGTGATATCAAACTCCTTCCCATTCCAATCTTGAGACCCTTCCTATAGCTTGAGATGTGATATCCAACTCCTTCCCATTCCAATTCTGAGACCCTTCCTATACCATGAGACTTGATATCTCAATGCTTCTACCAAACCTGAGACCCATACTATTGCATGAGATGTGATATCAAACTCCTTCCAATTCCAATCCTGAGAACCTTCCTATAGCATGAGATGAGATATCCAAATCCTTCCCCTTCCAAACCTTAGACCCTTTCTTTATCATGAGATGTGATATCCAACTCCTTCCCATTCCAATCCTGAAACCCTTCCTACACCATGAGATGTGATATCTTAATGCTTCTAATACCAAACCTGAGACCCATCCTATAACATGAGATGTGATATCCAAATCCTTCCCCTTCCAAACCTGAGACCCTTCCTTTAGCATGAGATGTGATATCCAGCTCCTTCTCATTCCAATCCTGAGACCCTTCCGATAGCATGAGATGTGATATCTCAATGCTTCTAATAACAAAACTGAGACCCTCCCTATAGCATGAGATGTGATATCTAAGTCCTTCCCATTCCAATCCTGAGACCCTTCGGATAGCAGAGATGTGATATCTCAATGCTTATACCAAACCTGAGACCCTTCCTATGGCATGAGATGTGATATCCAACTCCTTCCCATTCCAATCCTGAGACCCCTCCTATAGCATGAGATGGGATATCTCAATGCTTCTACCAAACCTGACACCCTTCCTTTAGCATGAGATGTGATATCCAACTCCTTCCCATTCCAATCCTGAGACCCTTACTATAGCATGAGATGTGATATCTCAATGCTTCTAATACCAAACCTGAGATCCTTCCTATAACATGAGATGTGATATCCAACTCCTTCCCATTCCAATCCTGAGACCCTTACTATAGCATGAGATGTGATGTCTCAATGCTTCTACCAAACCTGAGATCCTTCCGATAGCATGAGATGTGATATCTCAATGCTTCTAATACCAAACCTGAGATCCTTCCTATAACATGAGATGTGATATCCAAATCCTTCCCCTTCCAAACCTGAGACCCTCCCTTTAGCGTGAGATGTGATATCCAACTCCTTCCCATTCCAATCCTGAGACCCTTCTGATAGCATGAGATGTGATGTCTCAATGCCTCTAATACCAAACCTGAGATCCTACCTCTAACATGAAATGTGATATCCAACTCCTTCCCCTTCCAAACCTGAGAGCCGTCCTATAGCATGAGATGTGATATCCAACTCCTTCCCATTCCAATCCTGAGACTCTTCCTATAGCATGAGATGTGATATCTCAATGCTTATACCAAACCTGAGACCCTTCCTATGGCATGAGATGTGATATCCAACTCCTTCCCATTCCAATCCTGAGACCCTTCCTATAGCATGAAATGTGATATCAAACTCCGTCCCATTCCAATCCTGCGTCCCTTCCTATAGCATGAGATTTGATATCTCAATGTTTCTACTACCAAACCTGAGACCCTTCCTATAACATGAGACGTGATATCCAACTCCTTCCCATTCCAACCCTGAGACTCTTCCTATAGCATGAGATGTGATATCTCAATGCTTCTACCAAACCTGAGACCCTTCTATAGCATGAGATGTGATATCCGACTCCTTCCCATTCCAATCCTCAGACACTTCCTATAGCATGAGATGTGATATCTCAATGCTTCTAATACCAAACCTGAGACCCTTCCTATGGCATGAGATTTGATATCAAACTCCTTCCCAATCCAATCCTGAGACCCTTCCTATAGCATGAGATATGATATCCAACTCCTTCCCATTCCAATCCTGAAACCCTTCCTACACCATGAGATGTGATATCTTAATGCTTCTAATACCAAACCTGAGACCCGTCCTATGACATGAGATGTGATATCCAAATCCTTCCCCTTCCAAACCTGAGACCCTTCCTTTAGCATGAGATGTGATATCCAGCTCCTTCTCATTCCAATAATGAGACCCTTCCGATAGCATGAGATGTGATATCTCAATGCTTCTAATATCAAAACTGAGACCCTCCCTATAGCATGAGATGTGATATCTAAGTCCTTCCCATTCCAATCCTGAGACCCTTCGGATAGCAGAGATGTGATATCTCAATCCTTATACCAAACCTGAGACCCTTCCTATGGCATGAGATGTGATATCCAACTCCTTCCCATTCCAATCCTGAGACCCCTCCTATAGCATGAGATGGGATATCTCAATGCTTCTACCAAACCTGACACCCTTCCTTTAGCATGATATGTGATATCCAACTCCTTCCCATTCCAATCCTGAGACCCTTACTATAGCATGAGATGTGATATCTCAATGCTTCTAATACCAAACCTGAGATCCTTCCTATAACATGAGATGTGATATCCAAATCCTTCCCCTTCCAAACCTGAGACCCTCCCTTTAGCATGAGATGTGATATCCAACTCCTTCCCATTCCAATCCTGAGACCCTTCTGATAGCATGAGATGTGATGTCTCAATGCTTCTACCAAACCTGAGATCCTTCCGATAGCATGAGATGTGATATCTCAATGCTTCTAATACTAAACCTGAGATCCTTCCTATAACATGAGATGTGATATCCAAATCCTTCCCCTTCCAAACCTGAGACCCTCCCTTTAGCGTGAGATGTGATATCCAACGCCTTCCCATTCCAATCCTGAGACCCTTCTGATAGCATGAGATGTGATGTCTCAATGCCTCTAATACCAAACCTGAGATCCTACCTCTAACATGAAATGTGATATCCAACTCCTTCCCCTTCCAAACCTGAGAGCCGTCCTATAGCATGAGATGTGATATCCAACTCCTTCCCATTCCAATCCTGAGACTCTTACTATAGCATGAGATGTGATATCTCAATGCTTCTACCAAACCTGAGACCCTTCCTATAGCATGAGATGTGATATCCGACTCCTTCCCATTCCAATCCTCAGACACTTCCTATAGCATGAGATGTGATATCTCAATGCTTCTAATACCAAACCTGAGACCCTTCCTATGGCATAAGATTTGATATCAAACTCCTTCCCAATCCAATCCTGAGATCCTTCCTATAACATGAGATGTGATATCCAAATCCTTCCCCTTCCAAACCAGAGACCCTCCCTTTAGCGTGAGATGTGATATCCAACTCCTTCCCATTCCAATCCTTAGACCCTTCTGATAGCATGAGATGTGATGTCTCAATGCCTCTAATACCAAACCTGTGATCCTACATCTAACATGAAATGTGATATCCAACTCCTTCCCCTTCCAAACCTGAGAGCCTTCCTATAACATGAGATGTGATATCGAAGTCCTTCCCATTCCAATCCTGAGACCCTTCCTATAACATGAGATGTGATATCCAACTCCTTCCCATTCCAACCTGAGACCCTTCCTATAGCATGAGATGGGATATCCAACTACTTCCAAATCCAATCCTGATACCCTTCCGATAGCATGAGATGTGATATCCCAATGCTTCTACCAAACCTGAGACCCATACTATGGCATGAGATGTGATATCAAACTCCTTCCCATTCCAATCCCGAGACCCTTCCTATAGCTTGAGATGTGATATCCAACTCCTTCCCATTCCAATTCTGAGAACCTTCCTATACCAGGAGACTTGCCATCTCAATGCTTCTAATACCAAACCTGACACCCGTCCTATAACATGAGTTGTGATATCCAAATCCTTCCCCTTCCAAACGTGAGACCCTTCCTTTATCATAAGATGTGATCTACCAAACCTGAGACCCATACTATGGCATGAGATGTGATATCAAACTCCTTCCCATTCCAATCCCGAGACCCTTCCTATAGCTTGAGATGTGATATCCAACTCCTTCCCATTCCAATTCTGAGACCTTCCTATACCAGGAGACTTGCCATCTCAATGCTTCTAATACCAAACCTGACACCCGTCCTATAACATGAGTTGTGATATCCAAATCCTTCCAATTCCAATCCTGAGACCCTTCCCATATCATGGGATTTGTTATCTCAATGCTTCTAATATCAAACTTGAGACCCTCCCTATAGCATGAGATGTGATATCCAAGTCCTTCCCATTCCAATCCTGAGACCCTTCCTATAGCATGAGATGTGATATCTCAATGCTTTTAATACCAAACCTGAGACCCTTCCTTTAACATGAGACGTGATATCCAACTCCTTCCCATTCCAATCCTGAGACTCTTCCTATAGCATGAGATGTGATATCTCAATGCTTCTACCAAACCTGATACCCTTCCTATAGCATGAGATGTGATATCCAACTCCTTCCCATTCCAATCCTCAGACACTTCCTATAGCATGAGATGTGATATCTCAATGCTTCTAATACCAAACCTGAGACCCTTCCTATGGCATGAGATTTGATATCAAACTCCTTCCCATTCCAATCCTGAGACCCTTCCTATAGCATGAGATATGATATCCATCTCCTTCCCATTCCAATCCTGAAACCCTTCCTTTAGCATGAGATGTGATATCCAGCTCCTTCCCATTCCAATCCTGAGACCCTTCCATTAGTATGAGATGTATCTCAATGCTTCTAATACCAAACCTGAGATCCTTCCTATAACATGAGATGGGAAATGTGATATCCAGCTCCTTCCCCTTCCAAACCTGAGAGCCTTCCTATAGCATGAGATGTGATATTGAAGTATTTCCCATTTAAATCCTGAGACCCTTCCTATAACATGAGATGCGATACCCAACACCTTCCCATTCCAACCTGAGACCCTTCCTATAGCATGAGATGGGATATCCAACTACTTCCAAATCCAATCCTGATACCCTTCCGTTAGCATGAGATGTATCTCAATGCCTCTAATACCAAACCTGAGATCCTACCGCTAACATGAAATGTGATATCCTACTCCTTCCCTTTCCAAACGTGAGACCCTCCCTATAGCATGAGATGTGATATCCAACTCCTTCCCATTCCAATCCTGAGACCCTTCCTATAGCATGAGATGTGATATCTCAATGCTTATACCAAACCTGAGAACCTTCCTATAGCATGAGATGTGATATCCAACTCCTTCCCATTCCAATCCTGAGACCCTTCCTATAACATGAGATGTGATATCCAACTCCTTCCCATTCCAATCCTGAGACCCTTCTGAGAGCATGAGATGTGATATCTCAATGCTTCTAATACCAAACCTGAGATCCTTCCGATAGCATGAGATGTGATATCTCAATTCTTCTAATACCAAACCTGAGATCCTTCCTATAACACGAGATGTGATATCCAAATCCTTCCCCTTCCAAACCTGAGACCCTCTTTTTGGCATGAGATGTGATATCCAACTCCTTCCCATTCCAATCCTGAGACCCTTCTGATAGCATGAGATGTGATATCTCAATGCCTCTAACAAACCTGAGATCCTACCTCTAACATGAAATGTGATATCCAACTCCTTCCCCTTCCAACCTGAGAGCCTTCCTATAACATGAGATGTGATATCCAACTCCTTCCCATTCCAACCTGAGACCCTTCCTATAGCATGAGATGGGATATCCAACTACTTCCAAATCCAATCCTGATACCCTTTCGGTAGCATGAGATGTGATATCTCAATGCCTCTAATACCAAACCTGAGATCCTTCCGATAGCATGAGATGCGATATCTCAATGCTTCTAATACCAAACCTGATTTCCTTCCTATAACATGAGATGTGATATCAAAATCCTTCCCCTTCCAAACCTGGGACCCTCCCTTTAGCATGAGATGTGATATCCAACTCCTTCCCATTCCAATCCTGAGACCCTTCTGATAGCATGAGATGTGATATCTCAATGCCTCTAATACCAAACCTGAGATCCTACCTCTAACATGAAATGTGATATCCTACTCCTTCCCTTTCCAAACGTGAGACCCTCCGTATAGCATGAGATGTGATATCCAACTACTTCCCATTCCAATCCTCAGACCCTTCCTATAGCATGAGATGTGATATCTCAATGCTTATACCAAACCTGAGACCCTTCCTATAGCATGAGATGTGATATCCAACTCCTTTCCATTCCAATCCTGAGACCCTTCCTATAACATGAGATGTGATGTCTCAATGCTTCTAATACCAGACCTGAGATCCTTCCTATGGCATGAGATGTGATATCCAACTCCTTCCCATTCCAATCCTGAGAGCCTTCCTATAGCATGAGATGTTATATCTCAAAGCTTCTAATACCAAACCTGAGATCCTTCCTATAACATGAGATGTGATATCCAAATCCTTCCCCTTCCAAACCTGAGACCCTCCCTTTAGCATGAGATGTGATATCTCAATGCTTCTAATACCAAACCTGATTTCCTTCCTATAACATGAGATGTGATATCAAAATCCTTCCCCTTCCAAACCTGGGACCCTCCCTTTAGCATGAGATGTGATATCCAACTCCTTCCCATTCCAATCCTGAGACCCTTCTGATAGCATGAGATGTGATATCTCAATGCCTCTAATACCAAACCTGAGATCCTACCTCTAACATGAAATGTGATATCCTACTCCTTCCCTTTCCAAACCTGAGACCCTCCCTATAGCATGAGATGTGATATTCAAATACTTCCCATTCCAATCCTGAGACCCTTCCTATATCATGAGATGTGATATCTCAATGCTTATACCAAACCTGAGACCCTTCCTATAGCATGAGATGTGATATCCAACTCCTTCCCATTCCAATCCTGAGACCCTTCCTATAACATGAGATGTGATGTCTCAATGCTTCTAATACCAAACCTGAGATCCTTCCTATGGCATGAGATGTGATATCCAACTCCTTCCCATTCCAACCTGAGACCCTTCCTTTAGCATGAGATGGGATATCCAACTCCTTCCCATTCCAATCCTGAGACCCTTCTGATAGCATGAGATGTGATATCTCAATGCTTCTAATACCAAACCTGAGATCCTTCCGATAACATGAGATGTGATATCTCAATTCTTCTAATACCAAACCTGAGATCCTTCCTATAACACGAGATGTGATATCCAAATACTTCCCCTTCTAAACCTGAGACCCTCCCTTTGGCATGAGATGTGATATCCAACTCCTTCCCATTCCAATCCTGAGAGCCTTCTGATAGCATGAGATGTGATATCTCAATGCCTCTAATACCAAACCTGAGATCCTACCTCTAACATGAAATGTGATATCGAAGTCCTTCCCATTCCAATCCTGAGACCCTTCCTATAACATGAGAGGTGGTATCCAACTCCTTCCCATTCTAACCTGAGACCCTTCCTATAGCATGAGATGGGATATCCAACTACTTCCAAATCCAATCCTGATACCCTTCCGATAGCATGAGATGTGATATCCCAATGCTTCTACCAAACCTGAGACCCATACTATGGCATGAGATGTGATATCAAACTCCTTCCCATTCCAATCCCGAGACCCTTCCTATAGCTTAAGATGTGATATCCAACTCCTTCCCATTCCAATTCTGAGACCCTTTCTATTCCAGGAGACTTGCTATCTCAATGCTTCTAATACCAAACCTGACACCCGTCCTATAACATGAGTTGTGATATCCAAATCCTTCCCCTTCCAAACCTTGGACCCTTCCTTTATCATGAGATGTGATATCCAACTCCTTCCCATTCCAATCCTGAGACCCTTCCCATATCATGAGATTTGTTATCTCAATGCTTCTAATATCAAACTTGAGACATTCCCTATAGCATGAGATGTGATATCCAAGTCCTTCCCATTCCAATCCTGAGACCCTTCCTATAGCATGAGATGTGATATCTCAATGCTTCTAATACCAAAACTGAGACCCTTCCTATAACATGATATGGGATATCCAACTCCTTCCCATTCCAATCCTAAAACCCTTCCGATAGCAGAGATGTGATATCTCAATGCTTATACCAAACCTGAGAACCTTCCTATGGCATGAGATGTGATATCCAACTCCTTCCCATTCCAATCCTGAGACCCTTCCTACAGCATGAGATGTGATATCTCAATGATTCTAATAACAAACCCGAGACCCGTCCTATAACATGAGATGTGATATCCAACTCCTTCCCATTCCAATCCTGAGACCCTTCCTATAGCATGAGATGTGATATCTCAATGCTTATACCAAACCTGAGACCCTTCCTATAGCATGAGATGTGATATCCAAATCCTTCCCATTCCAATCCTGAGACCCTTCCTATAGCATGAGATGAGATATCTCAATGCCTCTAATACCAAAAATGAGATCCATCCTCTAACATGAAATGGGATATCCAACTCCTTCCCTTTCCAAACCTGAGAGCCTACCTATAGCATGAGATGTGATATCCAAGTCCTTCCCATTCTAATCCTTAGACCCTTCCTACAGCATGAGATGTGATATCTCAATGATTCTAATACCAAACCTGAGACCCGTCCTATAACATGAGATGGGTTATCCAACTCCTTCCATTTCAATCCTGAGACACTTCCGATAGCAGAGATGTGATATCTCAATGCTGATACCAACCCAGAGACCCTTACTATAACATGAGATGTGGTATCCAACTCCTTCCCCTTCCAAACCTGAGACCCTCCCTTTGGCATGAGATGTGATATCCAACTCCTTCCCATTCCAATCCTGAGACCCTTCTGATAGCATGAGATGTGATATCCAACTCCTTACCATTCCAACCTGAGACCCTTGCTATAGCATGAGATGGGATATCCAACTACTTCCAAATCCAATCCTGATACCCTTCCGATGGCATGAGATGGATATCCCAATGCTTCTACCAAACCTGAGACCCATACTATGGCAGGAGATGTGATATCAAACTCCTTCCCATTCCAATCCCGAAACCCTTCCTATAGCTTGAGATGTGATATCCAACTCCTTCCCATTCCAATTCTGAGACCCTTCCTATACCAGGAGACTTGCTATCTCAATGCTTCTAATACCAAACCTGACACCCGTCCTATAACATGAGTTGTGATATCCAAATCTATCCCCTTCCAAACCTTAGACCCTTCCTTTATCATGAGATGTGATATCCAACTCCTTCCCATTCCAATCCTGAGACCCTTCCCATATCATGAGAGTTGTTATCTCAATGCTTCTAATATCAAACTTGAGACTCTCCCTATAGCATGAGATGTGATATCCAAGTCCTTCCCATTCCAATCCTGAGACCCTTCCTATAGCATGATGTGATATCTCAATGCTTCTAATACCAAAACGGAGACCCTTCCTATAACATGATATGGGACATCCAACTCCTTCCCATTCCAATCCTAAAACCCTTCCGATAGCAGAGATGTGATATCTCAATGCTTATACCAAACCTGAGACCCTTCCTATGGCATGAGATGTCATATACAACTCCTTCCCATTCCAATCCTGAGACCCTTCCTATAGCATGAGATGTGATTTCTCAATGCTTATACCAAACCTGAGACCCTTCCTATAGCATGAGATGTGATATCCCAATCCTTCCCATTCCAAAATGAGACCCTTCCTATAGCATGAGATGTGATGTCTCAATGCTTCTAATACCAAATCTGAGATCCTTCCTATAACACGAGATGTGATATCAAAATCCTTCCCCTTCCAAACCTGAAACCCTCCCTTTGGCATGAGATGTGATATCCAACTCCTTCCCATTCCAATCCTGAGACCCTTCCTACAGCATGAGATGTGATATCTCAATGATTCTAATAACAAACCCGAGACCCGTCCTATAACATGAGATGTGATATCCAACTCCTTCCCATTCCAATCCTGAGACCCTTCCTATAGCATGAGATGTGATATCTCAATGCTTATACCAAACCTGAAACCCTTCCTATAGCATGAGATGTGATATCCAAATCCTTCCCATTCCAATCCTGAGACCCTTCCTATAGCATGAGATGTGATATCTCAATGCCTCTAATACCAAACATGAGATCCATTTTCTAACATGAAATGTGATATCCAACTCCTTCCCTTTCCAAACCTGAGAGCCTACCTATAGCATGGGATGTGATATCCAAGTCCTTCCCATTCCAATCCTTAGACCCTTCCTACAGCATGAGATGTGATATCTCAATGATTCTAATACCAAACCTGAGACCCGTCCTATAACATGAGATGGGATATCCAACTCCTTCCATTTCAATCCTGAGACACTTCCGATAGCAGAGATGTGATATCTCAATGCTTATACCAACCCTGAGACCCTTCCTCTAACATGAGATGTGGTATCCAACTCCTTCCCATTCCAAACATGAGACCCTTCCTATAGCAAGAATGTGATATCCATCTCCTTCCCATTCCAATCCTGAGACCATTCCTATAGCATGAGATGTGATATCTCAATGCTTCTAATAGCAAACCTGTGATCCTTCCTGACATGAGATGTGATATCCAATTCCTTCCCATGCCAAACCGGAGACCCTTCCTACAGCATGTGATGTGATATCTCAATGCTTCTAATACCAAACCTGAGACCCGTCCTATAGCATGAGATGTGATATCCAACTCCTTCCCATCCCAATCCTGAGACACTTTTGATAGCAGAGATGTGATATCTCAATTCTTATACCAAACCTGAGACCCTTCCTATAACATGAAATGGGATATCCAACTCCTTCCCATTCCAAACCTGAGACCCTTCCGATAGCAGAGATGTGATATCTCAATGTCTCTAATACCAAACCTGAGATCCTTCCGATAGCATGAGATGTGATATCTCAATGCTTCTAATACCAAACCTGAGATCCTTCCTATAACATGAGATGTGATATCCAAATACTTCCTGTTCCAAAACTGAGACCCTTCCGATAGCATGAGATGTGATATCTCAATGCCTCTAATACCAAACCTGAGATCCTTCCGATAGCATGAGATGTGATATCTCAATGCTTCTAATACCAAACCTGAAATCCTTCCTACAACATGAGATGTGATATCCAAATCCTTCCCCTTCCAAACCTGAGACCTTCCCTTTAGCATGAGATGTGATATCCAACTCGTTCCCATTCCAATCCTGAGACCCTTCTGATAGCATGAGATGTGATATCTCAATGCCTCTAATACCAAACCTGAGATCCTACCTCTAACATGAAATGTGATATCCAACTCCTTCCCTTTCCAAACCTGAGAGCCTTCCTATAGCATGAGATGTGATATCCAAGTCCTTCTCATTCCAATCCGGAGACCCTTCCTATAAAATGAGATGTGATATCCAACTCCTTCTGATTCCAACCTGAGACCCTTCCTATAGCATGAGATTGGATATCCAACTCCTTCCAAATCCAATCCTGATACCCTTCCGATTGCATGAGATGTGATATCCCAATGCTTCTACCAAACCTGAGACCCATACTATGACATCAGATGTGATATCAAACTCCTTCCCATTCCAATCTTGAGACCCTTCCTATAGCTTGAGATGTGATATCCAACTCCTTCCCATTCCAATTCTGAGACCCTTCCTATACCATGAGACTTGATATCTCAATGCTTCTACCAAACCTGAGACCCATACTATTGCATGAGATGTGATATCAAACTCCTTCCAATTCCAATCCTGAGAACCTTCCTATAGCATGAGATGAGATATCCAAATCCTTCCCCTTCCAAACCTTAGACCCTTTCTTTATCATGAGATGTGATATCCAACTCCTTCCCATTCCAATCCTGAAACCCTTCCTACACCATGAGATGTGATATCTTAATGCTTCTAATACCAAACCTGAGACCCATCCTATAACATGAGATGTGATATCCAAATCCTTCCCCTTCCAAACCTGAGACCCTTCCTTTAGCATGAGATGTGATATCCAGCTCCTTCTCATTCCAATCCTGAGACCCTTCCGATAGCATGAGATGTGATATCTCAATGCTTCTAATAACAAAACTGAGACCCTCCCTATAGCATGAGATGTGATATCTAAGTCCTTCCCATTCCAATCCTGAGACCCTTCGGATAGCAGAGATGTGATATCTCAATGCTTATACCAAACCTGAGACCCTTCCTATGGCATGAGATGTGATATCCAACTCCTTCCCATTCCAATCCTGAGACCCCTCCTATAGCATGAGATGGGATATCTCAATGCTTCTACCAAACCTGACACCCTTCCTTTAGCATGAGATGTGATATCCAACTCCTTCCCATTCCAATCCTGAGACCCTTACTATAGCATGAGATGTGATATCTCAATGCTTCTAATACCAAACCTGAGATCCTTCCTATAACATGAGATGTGATATCCAAATCCTTCCCCTTCCAAACCTGAGACCCTCCCTTTAGCATGAGATGTGATATCCAACTCCTTCCCATTCCAATCCTGAGACCCTTCTGATAGCATGATATGTGATATCTCAATGCCTCTAATACCAAACCTGAGATCCTTCCGATAGCATGAGATGTGATATCTCAATGCTTCTAATACCAAACCTGAAATCCTTCCTATAACATGAGATGTGATATCCAAATCCTTCCCCTTCCAAACCTAAGACCTTCCCTTTAGCATGAGATGTGATATCCAACTCCTTCCCATTCCAATTCTGAGACCCTTCCTATACCATGAGACTTGATATCTCAATGCTTCTACCAAACCTGAGACCCATACTATTGCATGAGATGTGATATCAAACTCCTTCCAATTCCAATCCTGAGAACCTTCCTATAACATGAGATGAGATATCCAAATCCTTCCCCTTCCAAACCTTAGACCCTTTCTTTATCATGAGATGTGATATCCAACTCCTTCCCATTCCAATCCTTAGACCCTTCTGATAGCATGAGATGTGATATCTCAATGCCTCTAATACAAAACCTGAGATCCTACCTCTAACATGAAATGTGATATCCAACTCCTTCCCCTTCCAAACCTGAGAGCCTTCCTATAACATGAGATGTGATATCGAAGTCCTTCCCATTCCAATCCTGAGACCCTTCCTATAACATGAGATGTGATATCCAACTCCTTCCCATTCCAACCTGAGACCCTTCCTATAGCATGAGATGGGATATCCAACTACTTCCAAATCCAATCGTGATACCCTTCCGATAGCATGAGATGTGATATCCCAATGCTTCTACCAAACCTGAGACCCATACTATGACATGAGATGTGATATCCAATTCCTTCCCATTCCAAACCGGAGACCCTTCCTACAGCATGTGATGTGATATCTCAATGCTCTAATACCAAAACTGAGACCCGTCCTATAGCAATCCAACTCCTTCCCATCCCAATCCTGAGACACTTTCGATAGCAGAGATGTGATATCTCAATTCTTATACCAAACCTGAGACCCTTCCTATAACATGAAATGGGATATCCAACTCCTTCCCATTCCAAACCTGAGACCCTTCCGATAGCAGAGATGTGATATCTCAATGTCTCTAATGCCAAACCTGAGATCCTTCCGATAGCATGATATGTGATATTGCAATGCTTCTAATACCAAACCTGAGATCCTTCCTATAACATGAGATGTGATATCCAAATCCTTCCCGTTCCAAACCTGAGACCCTTCCGATAGCATGAGATGTGATATCTCAATGCCTCTAATACCAAACCTGAGATCATTCCGATAGCATGAGATGTGATAGCTCAATGCTTCTAATACCAAACCTGAAATCCTTCCTATAACATGAAGATGTGATATCCAAATCCTTCCCCATCGAAACCTGAGACCTTCCCTTTAGCATGAGATGTGACATCAAACTCATTCCCATTCCAATCCTGAGACCCTTCTGATAGCATGAGATGTGATATCTCAATGCCTCTAATACCAAACCTGAGATCCTACCTCTAACATGAAATGTGATATCCAACTCCTTCCCTTTCCAAACCTGAGAGCCTTCCTATAGCATGAGATTTGATATCCAAGTCCTTCTCATTCCAATCCGGAGACCCTTCCTATAACATGAGATGTGATATCCAACTCCTTCTGATTCCAACCTGAGACCCTTCCTATAGCATGAGATTGGATATCCAACTCCTTCCAAATCCAATCCTGATACCCTTCCGATAGCATGAGATGTGATATCCCAATGCTTCTACAAAACCTGACACCAATACTATGACATCAGATGTGATATCAAACTGCTTCCCATTCCAATCTTGAGACCCTTCCTATAGCTTGAGATGTGATATCCAACTCCTTCCCATTCCAATCCTGAGACCCTTCCTATAGCATGAGATGTGATATCTCAATGCTTATACCAAACCTGAGACCCTTCCTCTAGCATGAGATGTGATATCCCATTCCTTCCCATTCCAAAATGAGACCCTTCCTATAGCATGAGATGTGATGTCTGAATGCTTCTAATACCAAATCTGAGATCCTTCCTATAACACGAGATGTGATATCAAAATCCTTCCCCTTCCAAACCTGAGACCCGTCCTATAACATAACATGAGATCCAACTCCTTCCCATTCCAATCCTGAGACCCTTCCTATAGCATGAGATGTGATATCTCAATGCTTATACCAAACCTGAGACCCTTCCTATAGCATGAGATGTGATATCCAAATCCTTCCCATTCCTATCCTGAGACCCTTCCTATAGCATGAGATGTGATATCTCAATGCCTCTAATACCAAAAATGAGATCCATCCTCTAACATGAAATGTGATATCCAACTCCTTCCCTTTCCAAACCTGAGAGCCTACCTATAGCATGAGATGTGATATCCAAGTCCTTCCCATTCCAATCCTTAGACCCTTCCTACAGCATGAGATGTGATGTCTCAATGCTTCTAATACCAAATCTGAGATCCTTCCTATAACACGAGATGTGATATCAAAATCCTTCCCCTTCCAAACCTGAGACCCTCCCTTTGGCATGAGATGTGATATCCAACTCCTTCCCATTCCAATCCTGAGACCCTTCCTACAGCATGAGATGTGATATCTCAATGATTCTAATAACAAACCCGAGACCCGTCCTATAACATGAGATGTGATATCCAACTCCTTCCCATTCCAATCCTGAGACCCTTCCTATAGCATGAGATGTGATATCTCAATGCTTATACCAAACCTGAGACCCTTCCTATAGCATGAGATGTGATATCCAAATCCTTCCCATTCCAATCCTGAGACCCTTCCTAAAGCATGAGATGTGATATCTCAATGCCTCTAATACCAAACATGAGATCCATTTTCTAACATGAAATGTGATATCCAACTCCTTCCCTTTCCAAACCTGAGAGCCTACCTATAGCATGAGATGTGATATCCAAGTCCTTCCCATTCCAATCCTTAGACCCTTCCTACAGCATGAGATGTGATATCTCAATGATTCTAATACCAAACCTGAGACCCGTCCTATAACATGAGATGGGATATCCAACTCCTTCCATTTCAATCCTGAGACACTTCCAATAGCAGAGATTTGATATTTCAATGCTTATACCAACCCTGAGACCCTTCCTCTAACATGAGATGTGGTATCCAACTCCTTCCCATTCCAAACATGAGACCCTTCCTAAAGCAAGAATGTGATATCCATCTCCTTCCCATTCCAATCCTGAGACCATTCCTATAGCATGAGATGTGATATCTCAATGCTTCTAATAGCAAACCTGTGATCCTTCCTATGACATGAGATGTGATATCCAATTCCTTCCCATGCCAAACCGGAGACCCTTCCTACAGCATGTGATGTGATATCTCAATGCTTCTAATACCAAACCTGAGACCCGTCCTATAGCATGAGATGTGATATCCAACTCCTTCCCATCCCATTCCTGAGACACTTTCGATAGCAGAGATGTGATATCTCAATTCTTATACCAAACCTGAGACCCTTCCTATAACATGAAATGGGATATCCAACTCCTTCCCATTCCAAACCTGAGACCCTTCCGATAGCAGAGATGTGATATCTCAATGTCTCTAATACCAAACCTGAGATCCTTCCGATAGCATGAGATGTGATATCTCAATGCTTCTAATACCAAACCTGAGATCCTTCCTATGACATGAGATGTGATATCCAAATCCTTCCCGTTCCAAAACTGAGACCCTTCCGATAGCATGAGATGTGATATCTCAATGCCTCTAATACCAAACCTGAGATCCTTCCGATCGCATGAGATGTGATATCTCAATGCTTCTAATACCAAACCTGAAATCCTTCCTATAACATGAGATGTGATATCCAAATCCTTCCGCTTCCAAACCTGAGACCTTCCCTTTAGCATGAGATGTGATATCCAACTCGTTCCCATTCCAATCCTGAAACCCTTCTGATAGCATGAGATGTGATATCTCAATGCCTCTAATACCAAACCTGAGATCCTACCTCTAACATTAAATGTGATATCCAACTCCTTCCCTTTCCAAACCTGAGAGCCTTCCTATAGCATGAGATGTGATATCCAAGTCCTTCTCATTCCAATCCGGAGACCCTTCCTATAACATGAGATGTGATATCCAACTCCTTCTGATTCCAACCTAAGACCCTTCCTATAGCATGAGATTGGATATCCAACTCCTTCCAAATCCAATCCTGATACCCTTCCGATTGCATGGGATGTGATATCCCAATGCTTCTACCAAACCTGAGACCCATACTATGACATCAGATGTGATATCAAACTCCTTCCCATTCCAATCTTGAGACCCTTCCTATAGCTTGAGATGTGATATCCAACTCCTTCCCATTCCAATTCTGAGACCCTTCCTATACCATGAGACTTGATATCTCAATGCTTCTACCAAACCTGAGACCCATACTATTGCATGAGATGTGATATCAAACTCCTTCCAATTCCAATCCTGAGAACCTTCCTATAACATGAGATGAGATATCCAAATCCTTCCCCTTCCAAACCTTAGACCCTTTCTTTATCATGAGATGTGATATCCAACTCCTTCCCATTCCAATCCTGAGACCCTTCCTATAGCATGAGATGTGATATTTCAATGCTTCTAATACCAAAACTGAGACCCTTCCTATAACATGATATGGGATATCCAACTCCTTCCCATTCCAATCATAAACCCCTTCCGATAGCAGAGATGTGATATCTCAATGCTTATACCAAACCTGAGAACCTTCCTATGGCATGAGATGTCATATACAACTCCTTCCCATTCCAATCCTGAGACCCTTCCTATAGCATGAGATGTGATATCTCAATGCTTATACCAAACCTGAGATCCTTCCTAGAAACACGAGATGTGATATCAAAATCCTTCCCCTTCCAAACAGGAGACCCTCCCTTTGGCATGAGATGCGATATCCAACTCCTTCCCATTCCAATCCTGAGACCCTTCCTACAGCATGAGATGTGATATCTCAGTGATTCTAATAACAAACCCGAGACCCGTCCTATAACATGAGATGTGATATCCAACTCCTTCCCATTCCAATCCTGAGACCCTTCCTATAGCATGAGATGTGATATCTCAATGCTTATACCAAACCTGAGACCCTTCCTATAGCATGAGATGTGATATCCAAATCCTTCCCATTCCAATCCTGAGACCCTTCCTATAGCATGAGATGAGATATCTCAATGCCTCTAATACCAAAAATGAGATCCATCCTCTAACATGAAATGGGATATCCAACTCCTTCCCTTTCCAAACCTGAGAGCCTACCTATAGCATGAGATGTGATATCCAAGTCCTTCCCATTCCAATCCTTAGACCCTTCCTACAGCATGAGATGTGATATCTCAATGATTCTAATACCAAACCTGAGACCTGTCCTATAACATGAGATGGGATATCCAACTCCTTCCATTTCAATCCTGAGACACTTCCGATAGCAGAGATGTGATATCTCAATGCTGATACCAACCCTGAGACCCTTCCTATAACATGAGATGTGGTATCCAACTCCTTCCCCTTCCAAACCTGAGACCCTCCCTTTGGCATGAGATGTGATATCCAACTCCTTCCCATTCCAATCCTGAGACCCTTCTGATAGCATGAGATGTGATATCTCAATGCCTCTAATACCAAACCTGAGATCCTACCTCTAACATGAAATGTGATATCCAACTCCTTCCCCTTCCAAACCTGAGAGCCTTCCTATAACATGAGATGTGATATCGAAGTCCTTCCCATTCCAATCCTGAGACCCTTCCTATAGCATGAGATGTGATATCCAACTCCTTCCCATTCCAACCTGAGACCCTTCCTATAGCATGAGATGGGATATCCAACTACTTCCAAATCCAATCCTGATACCCTTCCGATAGCATGAGATGTGATATCCCAATGCTTCTACCAAACCTGAGACCCATACTATGGCAGGAGATGTGATATCAAACTCCTTCCCATTCCAATCCCGAGATCCTTTTTATAGCTTGAGATGTGATATCCAACTCCTTCCCATTCCAATTCTGAGACCCTTCCTATACCAGGAGACTTGCTATCTCAATGCTTCTAATACCAAACCTGACACCCGTCCTATAACATGAGATGTGGTATCCAACTCCTTCCCCTTCCAAACCTGAGACCCTCCCTTTGGCATGAGATGTGATATCCAACTCCTTCCCATTCCAATCCTGAGACCCTTCTGATAGCATGAGATGTGATATCTCAATGCCTCTAATACCAAACCTGAGATCCTACCTCTAACATGAAATGTGATATCCAACTCCTTCCCCTTCCAAACCTGAGAGCCTTCCTATAACATGAGATGTGATATCGAAGTCCTTCCCATTCCAATCCTGAGACCCTTCCTATAGCATGAGATGTGATATCCAACTCCTTCCCATTCCAACCTGAGACCCTTCCTATAGCATGAGATGGGATATCCAACTACTTCCAAATCCAATCCTGATACCCTTCCGATAGCATGAGATGTGATATCCCAATGCTTCTACCAAACCTGAGACCCATACTATGGCAGGAGATGTGATATCAAGCTCCTTCCCATTCCAATCCCGAGACCCTTTTTATAGCTTGAGATGTGATATCCAACTCCTTCCCATTCCAATTCTGATACCCTTCCTATACCAGGAGACTTGCTATCTCAATGCTTCTAATACCAAACCTGACACCCGTCCTATAACATGAGTTGTGATATCCAAATCTATCCCCTTCCAAACCTTAGACCATTCCTTTATCATGAGATGTGATATCCAACTCCTTCCCATTCCAATCCTGAGACCCTTCCCATATCATGAGATTTGTTATCTCAATGCTTCTAATATCAAACTTGAGACCCTCCCTATAGCATGAGATGTGATATCCAAGTCCTTCCCATTCCAATCCTGAGACCCTTCCTATAGCATGATGTGATATCTCAATGCTTCTAATACCAAAACTGAGACCCTTCCTATAACATGATATGGGATATCCAACTCCTTCCCATTCCAATCCTAAAACCCTTCCGATAGCAGAGATGTGATATCTCAATGCTTATACCAAACCTGAGACCCTTCCTACGGCATGAGATGTCATATACAACTCCTTCCCATTCCAATCCTGAGACCCTTCCTATAGCATGAGATGTGATATCTCAATGCTTATACCAAACCTGAGACCCTTCCTATAGCATGAGATGTGATATCCCATTCCTTCCCATTCCAAAATGAGACCCTTCCTATAGCATGAGATGTGATGTCTCAATGCTTCTAATACCAAATCTGAGATCCTTCCTATAACACGAGATGTGATATCAAAATCCTTCCCCTTCCAAACCTGAGACCCTCCCTTTGGCATGAGATGTGATATCCAACTCCTTCCTGTTAAGACGGATTTCTGAACTCTGTCCTGGTGGCGCAGAAGTTCAGAAGGCCAACCTAATTACTTGGAACAGGGTAACCTCTGGACGAGCCAGACCAATCAAGGTTACCCTGTTCCAAGTAATTAGGTTGGCCTTCTGAACTTCTGCGCCACCAAGACAGAGTTCAGAAATCCGTCTTAACAAATTGGTGTACAGCGGTGGGATACGACTGAAGGTATCCAGTGTTGCGCTCGAACTAGGGCATTTCAGGTTATTCCAACCAGTACACGTAGTGAATTGTTGTAGTATAACTGTAAAAAGGCCATAGTCCTATCTAACAGTATGGAAACAAATACCTTGTTAACTTTAAATGCTTCCAAATCAGAAACATTGAAGAAGATGTGTGCGGAGAGAGGTGTTTCCTCTCAAGGCACAAAATTGGAAATGATCCAAAGAATCGTGGCGTGGCAAGAAGCGCAGCTTGACGCTATAACTTCTGAGGACAGTGCGGAAGGTGGTGGGGCTGCTCTCACTGGTAGAACCGACGGTTCTGCTGCCGCACTGATCCATCGGGACCACGAGGACAGGGAGGATGTGATGTCTAATGTTTCCTCTGCCAGTGCTGATGGGGAGGCTATGCTTGAATTCAAGAAGCAAGAGCTGCGGTTTAGGCAGCAGGAGCTTGAATTCAGCATAGCCAAACTAAAAATCGAACAGGCAGAAAAACAAAAAGACAGGGATCACCAGTTGGAACTGGCCAAGCTTCAGATTGCAAATGGGTCCAAGGGTCCTGGACATGGGTCTGGGGCTTCCTCTCATCCACGGTTTCCGAAAGATCTGCTCAGTGTGTATGAAGAAAGGAATGACATTATGGACTGGCTGAATGCGTTTGAGTAGGCATGCGAGGTTCAAGAAGTTGACAATGCTGAGAAGATTGCGTGGTTGCTCAGTAGACTGCCCCATTCTGGCTGTAGTGCCATTATGGAAATGTCGAAGGCTGAGCGAGCTGATTTCGCAATGTTAAAGCAAACTCTCATTTTAAAGTTTGGGAAGACTCCGGCCCAATATTTAAAGCGTTTTCGAGAGTATAAGAAAAAGGAAGGTGGTACTTGGGTATCTTATGTCGCTGAATCTTTGAAAAACTTAACTGGCTGGGTCGAAGGTTATAAGGTTTCTACCTTCGAAGGCATGATAAATCTTGTCATGCTGGAACATATTTTTGCTTCTTCTTCCCCGGAGCTTAAGCAGCATTTGGCCGATTCGAAGGAGATAGATCCTAAGAAGCTGGCCATTGCAGCAGACTTATGGGTGTCACATCGAGTGTCCCATGAGGACAAAACTCATCCTGGTAAGCAGGAGGAAGGGAAAAAGTCCAAAGATATGGAGGGTGGGGAATCTGCTAACTCTTCTTCCCATAAGGGCCACAAAAAGAAAAACAAGGGTAAGACACAAGAGAACTCACAGGGCAGTGGAGGTCAGCCTCCGAAACAGAACTCTGGTTACAATAAGCCTCCCTACGTAAACAGACCCACTGGGGCTTGTTTTTCTTGTGGAGCAACTGACCACGTGAAGGGGGATCCCCGTTGTAAGGTTAGACCTTTGGGGGTCCACTCCGCTAATCTGGCCTTCTCCTCCTACGAGGAAGAAGAGATTACAGGAGCATCCTTCTCCTCAGACTCATTTCCCAGCGGAATAGAGGCTGAGGTAGTTTTAGTGTCCCTGGGTTCCTGGGAGCCTAAAGTCGCAGAGGCTTATGCTAGGATTCCGGATAATACCAAGCACTACTTTAAAGACAGTGTGCTGATCAATGGAGTGGATACTCCAGCTCTTAGGGATAGTGGGTGCAGTCGCACTGTAGTGGATTCTACCTTGGTAGACGCAGAGGAAGTTGCCAGAGCTACTCTGATGCCCACTAAGTTGGCTGACGGCCCCCTCCGTATGTTTCCAGTAATACCTGTAAATCTTACTTTAAATGGTACAGCAGTCAGGATTCCAGTGAGCATTCAGAGAAACGTCCCGGGAAAGGTCTTGTTGGGTAATGATCTCAGAGCTTTAGGGCTCGTAGGAGACACTGCCGAAAGACCCTACACACGGTCTCAAGCACGGGCAGCATTGGCCAAGTCCAATACGCCGCCCCAGCCGAAGGGGAAACCCAAGGCGAAAGGAGTCTACAAGTCAAAACGAGGGAAAGAGAATATTCCCCCGAGCTCGCCTACCACTGCGGTGGAGGAAGTTGGTCAATCGCCTGGGCCTGATGAGGAGGTGGCGATGCCTGAAGTATTCGACCCCAACGATCATCCTGAACTAAAAGACTTGTTAGTTGAAGGAGGTCCTGATAGGGACGAATTCAGTAAAGGCCAACGTGAGTGCCCATCTCTGGAAGGCCTAAGGAGACAGGCCTGCTCCCAGCTTGAGGGTGAACCTCCTGGGAAGCATAGGATTTATTGGGAAGGTGGACTCCTGTATAGTGAGCCCACAGAGTCTACAGAAGGAGACCATAGGAGGTTGGTGGTTCCCCTTGCTGTTAGGCCCTTCCTCCTGCAGTTGGCGCATGACGTTCCCCTTGCTGGTCACCTTGGTATGAGGAGGACCAAGCAAAGGTTATCCATGCACTTCTACTGGCCCAAGATGGGGGAGCAAGTAGAAAGTCACTGCAGGAGTTGTGCCGCCTGCCAGTTGTCTGGTAAGGTTGGCGCGACAATCCAAGCTCCGTTGGTACCGCTCCCAGTTGTGGGGGTACCATTTGAAAGGGTAGGGATCGACATGGTTGGTCCCCTTGACCCGCAAACATCATCAGGCAATAGGTTTATCCTGGTGCTGGTCGACCATGCAACCAGATATCCTGAGGCCATCCCATTGAAAACTGTAACTGCCAAGTCAGTTGCAGAAGCTTTACTCGGCATATTTACTAGGGTTGGCTTCCCTAAAGAAGTTGTGTCGGATCATGGCAGCAACTTTATGTCGAAGTATAGGCAGGCTATGTGGAAAGAATGTGGGGTCACCTACAGGTTCTCTTCTGCATACCACCCCCAGACCAATGGTCTGGGGGGGCGTTTCAACAGGACGTTAAAGAGCATGATTGGGGCTCTGGAGGAGTCTCAGAGAAGAAAATGGGATCTTCTTGTTTCATGCTTACTGTTTGCCTACCGAGAGGTACCACAAGAGGGTGTTGGCTACAGCCCCTTCTAACTTCTGTTCGGTCATCCCGTACGGGGACCCTTAGCCATCGTCAAGGAGGGATGGGAGATGCCCACTCCCCCTGTTACTACCAACGTAGTTGATTATGTGCTAGGGCTCAGAAAACGGATGGTACTTCTGATGGGCTTGGCTAGTGATAAATTGAAGGCAAGGCAAGCGCTGGTGAAACCTTGGTACGACCAGAAAGCTTCCCTCATCAACTTTACACTTGGTCAGCAAGTCCTGATCATGAATCCCATAAGGCCTCGAGCTTTACAGGACAAATGGTCAGGCCCTTACCCAGTGGTGGAGCCCCTGGGTGAGGTTAACTATTCAGTGGACCTTGGAAGGCCTGAACGGGCTCCAAAAGTGCTTCACGTGAATAGGCTGAAGGCTTTCGGCCCAAGCGTCGAAATCGCAGCACTGCTACTGGCTTCAGACGTTGCGGGAGAGGAGTCTGAACCTCTCCCCGACCTGTTCCCAAGCAGTCCTTCAGATAGCTCTTTTGAGGGTGTCCGAGTGGCCCCTCACCAAAATGCACCAGGCTCAGTGGTTTACCTTGGACATGAAGTAGGTGGAGGGAGGAGACAGCCTCTACTCAGTCAGGTACAAGCAGTACAAGACTGGCCTACCCCCACTACGCAAACCCAAGTGAGAGCCTTCTTAGGACTCACGGGGTATTACCGCAATTTTGTGGCAGACTATGGTACCATAGCTGCTCCTCTGACTGCCCTCACAACTCCGAAGAAACCCAAGAAGGTAACTTGGACCGACGAGTGTGAGAAGGCCTTCAATGGCTTAAAAGACTCCTTGTGCCAGGCCCCTGTCCTTAGGGCCCCTGATTATCAAAGACATTTTATCGTGCAGACGGACGCCTCTGACACTGGGATAGGAGCTGTACTATCACAAGTAGATGAGAAGGGTAAGGAACACCCTATCGGTTTTATTAGTCGCCAGCTTAAGGACAGAGAGCTCAGATGGTCCACGGTAGAGAAAGAATGTTTCTCTGTTGTGTGGGCCCTAAGGAAGCTGAGGCCCTACCTCTATGGGACCCACTTCACTGTGCAAACTGACCATAAGCCGTTAAAGTGGCTAATGAACATGAAGGGGGAAAATCCAAAGTTGCTTAGGTGGTCCATAGGTCTACAAGGCTTCGACTTCACTATTGAGCATAGGCCAGGTGTCCAACATAGCAATGCTGATGGGTTGTCCAGAATGTTTAACCGACCTGAACAAGAGACTCATCCAGGGGTGGATTAGTTCCCCCTGTCCATAGTCTGGGAGGGGCGAGTGTTAGGAAAGATTTCGTAATTGTAGGTAATTTTCCTTCCATGTGGCAACCCCTAAACTTTTTGCTGTTGTTTTACACCTTGTTCTTGACTTTGCCAGAGAAGTGCAGCCTTCTGCCGCACTCCTCTGGGCTTTCGCTCCTTTTCTTATGGGGAAACTGACATGCCCTTAAGACAGTCAGTACCGGGGAACGCTGTTTCCCGTAGTTTCTTTTATCGTGTTGCGGCTTTAGTGCAACATGACACAAGAAGGAACTGTAAGCTAAGTTACAGCTCTCTAGGGTCTCTAGCCTTCTACAGGCCCTAGATACTCTTTTAGGATGGTATTTGATCGGTGCAAGTCATTCAGGGATTCGAATGGTGGCAGCGATCGTTTTGTTTATTTTGAGCTCCTTTTGGCGTTCTGAGCACGTTTTTCGCACTGAATCCAAAATGGTGGCCTGGCTCCCAAAATGGCCAGACCACGAGGCTCCTTTGTCTTGTCCACTGACCGTCTTGCTCCCTTCACCTTCCCCAGGTCGAGAGACCCGGGGCCTTACTTTTTTGGGCATGTACTTTCCCGAGAAACGTGGTTGCTTTTGCAGGCTTCTACATGTCGTTTGTGTGCCTCCAGGGTGTGGGCTGGGATGTCTGGTCCCAATACACATCCTGGGTGCCAGAGAGTCTAGGGTAGTGTGAATGCCTGGGACCACCGTGGTCCGTGATTGGTCCACGTATGGTATGTGTGTTGATGAGCGGATCTCCCATTGGCTCCCCTCCGTTTTGGCGCGAAGGGAACCGTGGATAAGAGGGGGCTGGAAACACCACTACCATGTCGATCTCCTGAGTTCTCACGAATGAAGGAATACAGGAGCCAAGTATCCTGCAACCAAGAGGCTGGACCGAGGAATCGCTGGTGACCCGCTGAAGGAATCCTCCTTTGCACTGCTGTCGTCCTGTGAAACCCTTTCCTCCTTTGATCGAACCAGAAGGCCTGTACTGGTGCTTCGACCTTTGGAATAGCAGGAACAGCTATTCCCGGCGACTTCATCAACTCCTGCCAAGTAAGCCTTCGGAAGTGTCTCTGGGCCATCCAGTTGACTGACCAGCTTACAAGGGAGTCCTGCTCTGTAACCGCCGCCAGGTTGTGTTGTATTCCGAGTCCTGGTCACTCTCCCACGCTTCGTACACTTGGCGTTCCCAAGTCTGAAGGGAGGAGTGTACATTTGGCTCGGATACACACGGCCGCTCCGTTGTCCTGCTGCGGCAACAAACTGTGCTGGTTTCGTCGATTGGGACGTCTTTTTGCTCTACACGACTACGAGGCGTTCCCTGCTCTTCTGAACCTGCCAGCTGCTGAAACTAACGTGGAGAAGCCTGGGTCTGCTTGCTTCGGGGACCGGTGAGTAGTATAGCTAGGATCTGGTCGCCCTCCTGCAGTAGCCCATTGCTTTTCCCCGCTGTGTAAAAACAGCACCCTTTTGTCCGTACTCGCGCTCTGCTTCTGCTCGCTGTGGAGGCTGCGCTTGAGTTGCGGAACCTGTTCTCCTTCTGTTGTGCACTAACCCGAACTGCCTGACTTCCTCCGAAGAGCTTCCCCTTTTGCCCGTTGGCACCGGCGTGGCAGGTACTTTGAGCACAAGGCTCCACTCTTCGCAGGGCTCGGACTTCCATCTAGTTAGGTGCCTCTGAAGGCGAACTGAGTCTAAAGCGTTATCGCACTGCCTGTTTTCCTTCCCTTTCAGGTGGACTACACATTTCGTGCCTCTAATGCTTGCGACTGTCGTATTTGTATATATATTGTGTTGATATGGTATGTGTTGGCTTAGTATTGTGATATTGTGATTTTCTCGCTACGGTCATTGTTTTAAAGGCCTTGAAATAAATGTGTATCTATTTTTGATATAACAACTGTTTGGAGTAGTTTGTAAGCGCTCTTGCTTTGTGTGCTCATTGCGGGCTTTAAGTCACCCTCACCCCTCTTGAGACCTAGTCTTCACCGCCGCGATCGCTACCTTGATTGGTCTGGCTCGTCCAGAGGTTACCCTGTTCCAAGTAATTAGGTTGGCCTTCTGAACTTCTGCGCCACCAGGACAGAGTTCAGAAATCCGTCTTAACACTTCCCATTCCAATCCTGAGACCCTTCCTACAGCATGAGATGTGATATCTCAATGATTCTAATAAAAAACCCGAGACCCGTCTTATAACATAAGATGTGATATCCAACTCCTTCCCATTCCAATCCTGAGACCCTTCCTATAGCATGAGATGTGATATCTCAATGCTTATACCAACCCTGAGACCCTTCCTATAGCATGAGATGTGATATCCAAATCCTTCCCATTCCAATCCTGAGACCCTTCCTATAGCATGAGATGTGATATCTCAATGCCTCTAATACCAAACATGAGATCCATTTTCTAACATGAAATGTGATATCCAACTCCTTCCCTTTCCAAACCTGAGAGCCTACCTATAGCATGGGATGTGATATCCAAGTCCTTCCCATTCCAATCCTTAGACCCTTCCTACAGCATGAGATGTGATATCTCAATGATTCTAATACCAAACCTGAGAACCGTCCTATAACATGAGATGGGATATCCAACTCCTTCCATTTCAATCCTGAGACACTTCCGATAGCAGAGATGTGATATCTCAATGCTTATACCAACCCTGAGACCCTTCCTCTAACATGAGATGTGGTATCCAACTCCTTCCCTTTCCAAACATGAGACCCTTCCTATAGCAAGAATGTGATATCCATCTCCTTCCCATTCCAATCCTGAGACCATTCCTATAGCATGAGATGTGATATCTCAATGCTTCTAATAGCAAACCTGTGATCCTTCCTATGACATGAGATGTGATATCCAATTCCTTCCCATGCCAAACCGGAGACCCTTCCTACAGCATGTGATGTGATATCTCAATGCTTCTAATACCAAACCTGAGACCCGTCCTATAGCATGAGATGTGATATCCAACTCCTTCCCATCCCAATCCTGAGACACTTTTGATAGCAGAGATGTGATATCTCAATTCTTATACCAAACCTGAGACCCTTCCTATAACATGAAATGGGATATCCAACTCCTTCCCATTCCAAACCTGAGACCCTTCCGATAGCAGAGATGTGATATCTCAATGTCTCTAATACCAAACCTGAGATCCTTCCGATAGCATGAGATGTGATATCTCAATGCTGCTAATACCAAACCTGAGATCCTTCCTATAACATGAGATGTGATATCCAAATCCTTCCCGTTCCAAAACTGAGACCCTTCCGATAGCATGAGATGTGATATCTCAATGCCTCTAATACCAAACCTGAGATCCTTCCGATAGCATGAAATGTGATATCTCAATGCTTCTAATACCAAACCTGAAATCCTTCCTATAACATGAGATGTGATATCCAAATCCTTCCCCTTCCAAACCTGAGACCTTCCCTTTAGCATGAGATGTGATATCCAACTCGTTCCCATTCCAATCCTGAGACCCTTCTGATAGCATGAGATGTGATATCTCAATGCCTCTAATACCAAACCTGAGATCCTACCTCTAACATGAAATGTGATATCCAACTCCTTCCCTTTCCAAACCTGAGAGCCTTCCTATAGCATGAGATGTGATATCCAAGTCCTTCTCATTCCAATCCGGAGACCCTTCCTATAACATGAGATGTGATATCCAACTCCTTCTGATTCCAACCTGAGACCCTTCCTATAGCATGAGATTGGATATCCATCTCCTTCCAAATCCAATCCTGATACCCTTCCGATTGCATGAGATGTGATATCCCAATGCTTCTACCAAACCTGAGACCCATACTATGACATCAGATGTGATATCAAACTCCTTCCCATTCCAATCTTGAGACCCTTCCTATAGCTTGAGATTTGATATCCAACTCCTTCCCATTCCAATTCTGAGACCCTTCCTATACCATGAGACTTGATATCTCAATGCTTCTACCAAACCTGAGACCCATACTATTGCATGAGATGTGATATCAAACTCCTTCCAATTCCAATCCTGAGAACCTTCCTATAACATGAGATGAGATATCCAAATCCTTCCCCTTCCAAACCTTAGACCCTTTCTTTATCATGAGATGTGATATCCAACTCCTTCCCATTCCAATCCTGAAACCCTTCCTACACCATGAGATGTGATATCTGAATGCTTCTAATACCAAACCTGAGACCCATCCTATAACATGAGATGTGATATCCAAACCCTTCCCCTTCCAAACCTGAGACCCTTCCTTTAGCATGAGATGTGATATCCAGCTCCTTCTCATTCCAATCCTGAGACCCTTCCGATAGCATGAGATGTGATATCTCAATGCTTCTAATAACAAAACTGAGACCCTCCCTATAGCATGAGATGTGATATCTAAGTCCTTCCCATTCCAATCCTGAGACCCTTCGGATAGCAGAGATGTGATATCTCAATGCTTATACCAAACCTGAGACCCTTCCTATGGCATGAGATGTGATATCCAACTACTTCCCATTCCAATCCTGAGACCCCTCCTATAGCATGAGATGGGATATCTCAATGCTTCTACCAAACCTGACACCCTTCCTTTAGCATGAGATGTGATATCCAACTCCTTCCCATTCCAATCCTGAGACCCTTACTATAGCATGAGATGTGATATCTCAATGCTTCTAATACCAAACCTGAGATCCTTCCTATAACATGAGATGTGATATCCAAATCCTTCCCCTTCCAAACCTGAGACCCTCCCTTTAGCATGAGATGTGATATCCAACTCCTTCCCATTCCAATCCTGAGACCCTTCTGATAGCATGAGATGTGATGTCTCAATGCTTCTACCAAACCTGAGATCCTTCCGATAGCATGAGATGTGATATCTCAATGCTTCTAATACCAAACCTGAGATCCTTCCTATAACATGAGATGTGATATCCAAATCCTTCCCCTTCCAAACCTGAGACCCTCCCTTTAGCGTGAGATGTGATATCCAACTCCTTCCCATTCCAATCCTGAGACCCTTCTGATAGCATGAGATGTGATGTCTCAATGCCTCTAATACCAAACAGGAGATCCTACCTCTAACATGAAATGTGATATCCAACTCCTTCCCCTTCCAAACCTGAGAGCCGTCCTATAGCATGAGATGTGATATCCAACTCCTTCCCATTCCAATCCTGAGACTCTTCCTATAACATGAGATGTGATATCCAAATCCTTCCCCTTCCAAACCGGAGACCCTCCCTTTAGCGTGAGATGTGATATCCAACTCCTTCCCATTCCAATCCTTAGACCCTTCTGATAGCATCAGATGTGATGTCTCAATGCCTCTAATACCAAACCTGTGATTCTACATCTAACATGAAATGTGATATCCAACTCCTTCCCCTTCCAAACCTGAGAGCCTTCCTATAACATGAGATGTGATATCGAAGTCCTTCCCATTCCAATCCTGAGACCCTTCCTATAACATGAGATGTGATATCCAACTCCTTCCCATTCCAACCTGAGACCCTTCCTATAGCATGAGATGGGATATCCAACTACTTCCAAATCCAATCCTGATACCCTTCCGATACCATGAGATGTGATATCCCAATGCTTCTACCAAACCTGAGACCCATACTATGGCATGAGATGTGATATCAAACTCCTTCCCATTCCAATCCCGAGACCCTTCCTATAGCTTGAGATGTGATATCCAACTCCTTCCCATTCCAATTCTGAGACCCTTCCTATACCAGGAGACTTGCTATCTCAGTGCTTCTAATACCAAACCTGACACCCGTCCTATAACATGAGTTGTGATATCCAAATCCTTCCCCTTCCAAACCTGAGACCCTTCCTTTATCATAAGATGTGATATCCAACTCCTTCCCATTCCAATCCTGAGACCCTTCCCATATCATGAGATTTGTTATCTCAATGCTTCTAATATCAAACTTGAGACCCTCCCTATAGCATGAGATGTGATATCCAAGTCCTTCCCATTCCAATCCTGAGACCCTTCCTATAGCATGAGATGTGATATCTCAATGCTTTTAATACCAAACCTGAGACCCTTCCTTTAACATGAGACGTGATATCAAACTCCTTCCCATTCCAATCCTGAGACTCTTCCTATAGCATGAGATGTGATATCTCAATGCTTCTACCAAACCTGATACCCTTCCTATAGCATTAGATGTGATATCCAACTCCTTCCCATTCCAATCCTCAGACACTTCCTATAGCATGAGATGTGATATCTCAATGCTTCTAATACCAAACCTGAGACCCTTCCTATGGCATGAGATTTGATAGCAAACTCCTTCCCATTCCAATCCTGAGAGCCTTCCTATAGCATGAGATATGATATCCATCTCCTTCCCATTCCAATCCTGAAACCCTTCCTTTAGCATGAGATGTGATATCCAGCTCCTTCCCATTCCAATCCTGAGACCCTTCCGTTAGCATGAGATGTATCTCAATGCTTCTAATAGCAAACCTGAGATCCTTCCTATAACATGAGATGGTAAATGTGATATCCAACTCCTTCCCCTTCCAAACCTGAGAGCCTTCCTATAGCATGAGATGTGATATTGAAGTATTTCCCATTTCAATCCTGAGACCCTTCCTATAACATGAGATGTGATACCCAACACCTTCCCATTCCAACCTGAGACCCTTCCTATAGCATGAGATGGGATATCCAACTACTTCCAAATCCAATCCTGATACCCTTCCGTTAGCATGAGATGTATCTCAATGCTTCTAATACCAAACCTGAGATCCTTCCTATAACATGAGATGTGATATCCAAATCCTTCCCCTTCCAGACCTGAGACCCTCCCTTTAGCATGAGATGTGATATCCAACTCCTTCCCATTCCAATCCTGAGACCCTTCCTATAGCATGAGATGTGATATCTCAATGCTTATACCAAACCTGAGAACCTTCCTATAGCATGAGATGTGATATCCAACTCCTTCCCATTCCAATCCTGAGACCCTTCCTATAACATGAGATGTGATATCCAACTCCTTCCCATTCCAATCCTGAGACCCTTCTGAGAGCATGAGATGTGATATCTCAATGCTTCTTATACCAAACCTGAGATCCTACCGCTAACATGAAATGTGATATCCTACTCTTTCCCTTTCCAAACGTGAGACCCTCCCTATAGCATGAGATGTGATATCCAACTCCTTCACATTCCAATCCTGAGACCCTTCCTATAGCATGAGATGTGATATCTCAATGCTTATACCAAACCTGAGAACCTTCCTATAGCATGAGATGTGATATCCAACTCCTTCCCATTCCAATCCTGAGACCCTTCCTATAACATGAGATGTGATATCCAACTCCTTCCCATTCCAATCCTGAGACCCTTCTGAGAGCATGAGATGTGATATCTCAATGCTTCTAATACCAAACCTGAGATCCTTCCGATAGCATGAGATGTGATATCTCAATTCTTCTAATACCAAACCTGAGATCCTTCCTATAACACGAGATGTGATATCCAAATCCTTGCCCTTCCAAACCTGAGACCCTCCCTTTGGCATGAGATGTGATATCCAACTCCTTCCCATTCCAATCCTGAGACCCTTCTGATAGCATGAGATGTGATATCTCAATGCCTCTAACAAACCTGAGATCCTACCTCTAACATGAAATGTGATATCCAACTCCTTCCCCTTCCAACCTGAGAGCCTTCCTATAGCATGAGATGTGATATCCAACTCCTTCCCATTCCAACCTGAGACCCTTCCTATAGCATGAGATGGGATATCCAACTACTTCCAAATCCAATCCTGATACCCTTTCGATAGCATGAGATGTGATATCTCAATGCCTCTAATACCAAACCTGAGATCCTTCCGATAGCATGAGATGCGATATTTCAATGCTTCTAATACCAAACCTGATTTCCTTCCTATAACATGAGATGTGATATCAAAATCCTTCCCCTTCCAAACCTGAGACCCTCCCTTTAGCATGAGATGTGATATCCAACTCCTTCCCATTCCAATCCTGAGATCCTTCTGATAGCATGAGATGTGATATCTCAATGCCTCTAATACCAAACCTGAGATCCTACCTCTAACATGAAATGTGATATCCTACTCCTTCCCTTTCCAAACGTGAGACCCTCCCTATAGCATGAGATGTGATATCCAAGTACTTCCCATTCCAATCCTGAGACCCTTCCTATAGCATGAGATATGATATCTCAATGCTTATACCAAACCTGAGACCCTTCCTATAGCATGAGATGTGATATCCAACTCCTTCCCATTCCAATCCTGAGACCCTTCCTATAGCATGAGATATGATATCCATCTCCTTCCCATTCCAATCCTGAAACCCTTCCTTTAGCATGAGATGTGATATCCAGCTCCTTCCCATTCCAATCCTGAGACCCTTCCGTTAGCATGAGATGTATCTCAATGCTTCTAATACCAAACCTGAGATCCTTCCTATAACATGAGATGGGAAATGTGATATCCAACTCCTTCCCCTTCCAAACCTGAGAGCCTTCCTATAGCATGAGATGTGATATTGAAGTATTTCCCATTTCAATCCTGAGACCCTTCCTATAACATGAGATGTGATACCCAACACCTTCCCATTCCAACCTGAGACCCTTCCTATAGCATGAGATGGGATATCCAACTACTTCCAAATCCAATCCTGATACCCTTCCCTTAGCATGAGATGTATCTCAATGCTTCTAATACCAAAGCTGAGATCCTTCCTATAACATGAGATGTGATATCCAAATCCTTCCTCTTCCAAACCTGAGATCCTCCCTTTAGCATGAGATGTGATATCCAACTCCTTCCCATTCCAATCCTGAGACCCTTCCTATAGCATGAGATGTGATATCTCAATGCTTATACCAAACCTGAGAACCTTCCTATAGCATGAGATGTGATATCCAACTCCTTCCCATTCCAATCCTGAGACCCTTCCTTTAACATGAGATGTGATATCCAACTCCTTCCCATTCCAATCCTGAGACCCTTCTGAGAGCATGAGATGTGATATCTCAATGCTTCTAATACCAAACCTGAGATCCTTCCGATAGCATGAGATGTGATATCTCAATTCTTCTAATACCAAACCTGAGATCCTTCCTATAACACGAGATGTGATATCCAAATCCTTCCCCTTCCAAACCTGAGACCCTCCCTTTGGCATGAGATGTGATATCCAACTCCTTCCCATTCCAATCCTGAGACCCTTCTGATAGCATGAGATGTGATATCCAACTCCTTCCCATTCCAATCCTGAAACCCTTCCTACACCATGAGGTGTGATATCTTAATGCTTCTAATACCAAACCTGAGACCCGTCCTATAACATGAGATGTGATATCCAAATCCTTCCCCTTCCAAACCTGAGACCCTTCCTTCAACATGAGATGTGATATCCAACTCCTTCCCATTCCAATCCTGAGACCCTTCTGAGAGCATGAGATGTGATATCTCAATGCTTCTAATACCAAACCTGAGATCCTTCCGATAGCATGAGATGTGATATCTCAATTCTTCTAATACCAAACCTGAGATCCTTCCTATAACACGAGATGTGATATTCAAATCCTTCCCCTTCCAAACCTGAGATCCTACCTCTAACATGAAATGTGATATCCAACTCCTTCCCCTTCCAAACCTGAGAGCCTTCCTATAGCATGAGATGTGATATCGAAGTATTTCCCATTCCAATCCTGAGACCCTTCCTATAACATGAGATGTGATATCCAAATCCTTCCCCTTCCAAACCTGAGACCCTTCCTTTAACATGAGATGTGATATCCAACTCCTTCCCATTCCAATCCTGAGACCCTTCTGAGAGCATGAGATGTGATATCTCAATGCCTCTAATACCAAACCTGAGATCCTTCCGATAGCATGAGATGCAATATCTCAATGCTTCTAATACCAAACCTGATTTCCTTCCTATAACATGAGATGTGATATCAAAATCCTTCCCCTTCCAAACCTGAGACCCTCCCTTTAGAATGAGATGTGATATCCAACTCCTTCCCATTCCCATCCTGAGACCCTTCTGATAGCATGAGATGTGATATCTCAATGCCTCTAATACCAAACCTGAGATCCTACCTCTAACATGAAATGTGATATCCTACTCCTTCCCTTTCCAAACGTGAGACCCTCCCTATAGCATGAGATGTGATATCCAACTACTTCCCATTCCAATCCTGAGACCCTTCCTATAGCATGAGATGTGATATCTCAATGCTTATACCAAACCTGAGACCCTTCCTATAGCATGAGATGTGATATCCAACTCCTTCCCATTCCAATCCTGAGACCCTTCCTATAACATGAGATGTGATGTCTCAATGCTTCTAATACCAGACCTGAGATCCTTCCTATGGCATGAGATGTGATATCCAACTCCTTCCCATTCCAATCCTGAGAGCCTTCCTATAGCATGAGATGTGATATCCAACTCCTTCCCATTCCAATCCTGAGAGCCTTCCTATAGCATGAGATGTGATATCTCAAAGCTTCTAATACCAAACCTGAGATCCTTCCTATAGCATGAGATATGATATCCAACTCCTTCCCATTCCAATCCTGAAACCCTTCCTACACCATGAGATGTGATATCTTAATGCTTCTAATACCAAACCTGATTTCCTTCCTATAACATGAGATGTGATATCAAAATCCGTCCCCTTCCAAACCTGAGACCCTCCTTTTAGCATGAGATGTGATATCCAACTCCTTCCCATTCCAATCCTGAGACCCTTCTGATAGCATGAGATGTGATATCTCAATGCCTCTAATACCAAACCTGAGATCCTACCTCTAACATGAAATGTGATATCCTACTCCTTCCCTTTCCAAACGTGGGACCCTCCCTATAGCATGCGATGTGATATCCAAATACTTCCCATTCCAATCCTGAGACCCTTCCTATAGCATGAGATGTGATATCTCAATGCTTATACCAAACCTGAGACCCTTCCTATAGCATGAGATGTGATATCCAACTCCTTCCCATTCCAATCCTGAGACCCTTCCTATAACATGAGATGTGATGTCTCAATGCTTCTAATACCAAACCTGAGATCCTTCCTATGGCATGAGATGTGATATCCAACTCCTTCCCATTCCAACCTGAGACCCTTCGTATAGCATGAGATGGGATATCCAACTCCTTCCCATTCCAATCCTGAGACCCTTCTGATAGCATAAGATGTGATATCTCAATGCTTCTAATACCAAACCTGAGATCCTTCCGATAACATGAGATGTGATATCTCAATTCTTCTAATACCAAACCTGAGATCCTTCCTATAACACGAGATGTGATATCCAAATACTTCCCCTTCCAAACCTGAGACCCTCCCTTTGGCATGAGATGTGATATCCAACTCCTTCCCATTCCAATCCTGAGAGCCTTCTGATAGCATGAGATGTGATATCTCAATGCCTCTAATACCAAACCTGAGATCCTACCTCTAACATGAAATGTGATATCCTACTCCTTCCCTTTCCAAACGTGAGACCCTCCCTATAGCATGAGATGTGATATCCAACTCCTTCCCATTCCAATCCTGAGACCCTTCCTATAGCATGAGATGTGATATCTCAATGCTTATACCAAACCTGAGACCCTTCCTATAGCATGAGATGTGATATCCAACTCCTTCCCATTCCAATCCTGAGACCCTTCCTATAACATGAGATGTGATGTCTCAATGCTTCTAATACCAAACCTGAGATCCTTCCTATGGCATGTGATGTCATATAAAACTCCTTCCCATTCCAATCCTGAGACCCTTCCTATAGCATGAGATGTGATATCCAACTCCTTCCCATTCCAATCCTGAGATCCTTCTGAGAGCATGAGATGTGATATCTCAATGCTTCTAATTCCAAACCTGAGATCCTTCCGATAGCATGAGATGTGATATCTCAATTCTTCTAATACCAAACCTGAGATCCTTCCTATAACACGAGATGTGATATCCAAATCCTTCCCCTTCCAAACCTGAGACCCTCCCTTTGGCATGAGATGTGATATCCAACTCCTTCCCATTCCAACCCTGGGACCCTTCTGATAGCATGAGATGTGATATCTCAATGCCTCTAACAAACCTGAGATCCTACCTCTAACATGAAATGTGATATCCAACTCCTTCCCATTCCAATCCTGAGACCCTTCCTAAAGCATGAGACGTGATATCTCAATGCTTCTAATACCAAACCTGAGACCCTTCCTATAGCATGATACGGGATATCCAACTCCTTCCCAATCCAATCCTGAGACCCTTCCTATGGCATGACATGTGATATCAAACTCCTTCCCATTCGAATCCTGAGACCCTTCCCATACCATGAGATGTGATATCTCAATGTTTCTCATACCAAACCTGAGGCCCTTCCTATAGCAAGAGATGTGGTATACAAATCCTTCCCATTCCAAACCTGAAACCCTTCCTATAGCATGAGATGTGATATCCGACTCCTTCCCAATCCAATCCTGAGACCCTTCCTATAGCATGAGATGAAATATCACAATGCTTGTAATACCAAATCTGAGTCCCTTCATATAGCATGAGATGTGATATCCAACTCCTTCCCATTCCAATCTGAGACCCTTCCTATAGCATGAGATGTGACATCTCAATGCTTCTAATACCAAACCTGAGACCCTTCCTATAGCCTGAGATGGCATATCCAACTCCTTCCCATTCCAATCCTGAGACACTTACGATAGCAGAGATGTGATTGAGATATTGCTTATACCAAACCTGAGACCCTTCCTATAACATGAGATGTGATATCCAACTCCTTCCCGTTCCAAACCTGAGACCCTTCCTATAGCATATGTGGTATCCAACTCCTTCCCATTCCAAACATGAGACCCTTCCTATAGCAAGAATGTAATATCCAACTCCTTCCCATTCCAATCCTGAGACCATGCCTATAGCATGAGATGTGATATCTCAATGCTTCTAATACCAAACCTGAGATCCTTGCTATGACATGAGATGTGATATCCAATTCCTTCCCATTCCAAACCTGAAACCCTTCCTACAGCATGCGATGTGATATCTCAATGCTTCTAATACCAAACCTGAGACCCGTCCTATAACATGAGATGGGATATCCAACTCCTTCCCGTTCCAAACCTGAGACCCTTCCTATAGTATGAGATGTGATATCCAACTCCTTTCCATCCCAATCCTGAGACACTTCCGATAGCAGAGATGTTATATCTCAATGCTTATACCAAACCTGAGACCCTTCCTATGGCATGAGATGTGATATCCAACTCCTTCCCATTCCAATCCTGAGACCCTTCCTATAGCATGAGATGCGATATCTCAATGCTTCTAATACCAAACCTGGACCCTTCCTATAGCATGAAATGTGATATCAAACTCCGTCCCATTCCAATCCTGCGTCCCTTCCTATAGCATGAGATTTGATATCTCAATGTTTCTACTACCAAACCTGAGACCCTTCCTATAACATGAGACGTGATATCCAACTCCTTCCCATTCCAATCCTGAGACTCTTCCTATAGTATGAGATGTGATATCTCAATGCTTCTACCAAACCTGAGACCCTTCTATAGCATGAGATGTGATATCCGACTCCTTCCCATTCCAATCCTCAGACACTTCCTATAGCATGAGATGTGATATCTCAATGCTTCTAATACCAAACCTGAGACCCTTCCTATGGCATGAGATTTGATATCAAACTCCTTCCCAATCCAATCCTGAGACCCTTCCTATAGCATGAGATATGATATCCAACTCCTTCCCATTCCAATCCTGAAACCCTTCCTACACCATGAGATGTGATATCTTAATGCTTCTAATACCAAACCTGAGACCCGTCCTATAACATGAGATGTGATATCCAAATCCTTCCCCTTCCAAACCTGAGACCCTTCCTTTAGCATGAGATGTGATATCCAGCTCCTTCTCATTCCAATCCTGAGACCCTTCCGATAGCATGAGATGTGATATCTCAATGCTTCTAATATCAAAACTGAGACCCTCCCTATAGCATGAGATGTGATATCTAAGTCCTTCCCATTCCAATCCTGAGACCCTTCGAATAGCAGAGATGTGATATCTCAATCCTTATACCAAACCTGAGACCCTTCCTATGGCATGAGATGTGATATCCAACTCCTTCCCATTCCAATCCTGAGACCCCTCCTATAGCATGAGATGGGATATCTCAATGCTTCTACCAAACCTGACACCCTTCCTTCAGCATGAGATGTGATATCCAACTCCTTCCCATTCCAATCCTGAGACCCTTACTATAGCATGAGATGTGATATCTCAATGCTTCTAATACCAAACCTGAGATCCTTCCTATAACATGAGATGTGATATCCAAATCCTTCCCCTTCCAAACCTGAGACCCTCCCTTTAGCATGAGATGTGATATCCAACTCCTTCCCGTTCCAATCCTGAGACCCTTCTGATAGCATGAGATGTGATGTCTCAATGCTTCTACCAAACCTGAGATCCTTCCGATAGCATGCGATGTGATATCTCAATGCTTCTAATACCAAACCTGAGATCCTTCCTATAACATGAGATGTGATTTCCAAATCCTTCCCCTTCCAAACCTGAGACCCTCCCTTTAGCGTGAGATGTGATATCCAACTCCTTCCCATTCCAATCCTGAGACCCTTCTGATAGCATGAGATGTGATGTCTCAATGCCTCTAATACCAAACCTGAGATCCTACCTCTAACATGAAATGTGATATCCAACTCCTTCCCCTTCCAAACCTGAGAGCCATCCTATAGCATGAGATGTGATATCCAACTCCTTCCCATTCCAATCCTGAGACTCTTCCTATAGCATGAGATGTGATATCTCAATGCTTCTACCAAACCTGAGACCCTTCCTATAGCATGAGATGTGATATCCGATTCCTTCCCATTCCAATCCTCAGACACTTCCTATAGCATGAGATGTGATATCTCAATGCTTCTAATACCAAACCTGAGACCCTTCCTATGGCATGAGATTTGATATCAAACTCCTTCCCGATCCAATCCTGAGATCCTTCCTATAACATGAGATGTGATATCCAAATCCTTCCCCTTCCAAACCAGAGACCCTCCCTTTAGCGTGAGATGTGATATCCAACTCCTTCCCATTCCAATCCTTAGACCCTTCTGATAGCATGAGATGTGATGTCTCAATGCCTCTAATACCAAACCTGTGATCCTACATCTAACATGAAATGTGATATCCAACTCCTTCCCCTTCCAAACCTGAGACCCTTCCTATGGCATGAGATTTGATATCAAACTCCTTCCCAATCCAATCCTGAGACCCTTCCTATAGCATGAGATATGATATCCAACTCCTTCCCATTCCAATCCTGAAACCCTTCCTACACCATGAGATGTGATATCTTAATGCTTCTAATACCAAACCTGAGACCCGTCCTATTACATGAATTGTGATATCCAAATGCTTCCCCTTCCAAACCTGAGACCCTTCCTTTAGCATGAGATGTGATATCCAGCTCCTTCTCATTCCAATCCTGAGACCCTTCCGATAGCATGAGATGTGATATCTCAATGCTTCTAATATCAAAACTGAGACCCTTCCTATGGCATGAGATGTGATATCCAACTCCTTCCCATTCCAATCCTGAGACCCCTCCTATAGCATGAGATGGGATATCTCAATGCTTCTACCAAACCTGACACCCTTCCTTCAGCATGAGATGTGATATCCAACTCCTTTCCATTCCAATCCTGAGAGCCGTCCTATAGCATGAGATGTGATATCCAACTCCTTCCCATTCCAATCCTGAGACTCTTCCTATAGCATGAGATGTGATATCTCAATGCTTCTACCAAACCTGAGACCCTTCCTATAGCATGAGATGTGATATCCGATTCCTTCCCATTCCAATCCTCAGACACTTCCTATAGCATGAGATGTGATATCTCAATGCTTCTACCAAACCTGAGATCCTTCCTATAACATGAGATGTGATATCCAAATCCTTCCCCTTCCAAACCAGAGACCCTCCCTTTAGCGTGAGATGTGATATCCAACTCCTTCCCATTCCAATCCTTAGACCCTTCTGATAGCATGAGATGTGATGTCTCAATGCCTCTAATACCAAACCTGTGATCCTACATCTAACATGAAATGTGATATCCAACTCCTTCCCCTTCCAAACCTGAGAGCCTTCCTATAGCATGAGATGTGATATTGAAGTACTTCCCATTTCAATCCTGAGACCCTTCCTATAACATGAGATGTGATACCCAACACCTTCCCATTCCAACCTGAGACCCTTCCTATAGCATGGAATGGGATATCCAACTACTTCCAAATCCAATCCTGATACCCTTCCGTTAGCATGAGATGTATCTCAATGCTTCTAATACCAAACCTGAGATCCTTCCTTTAACATGAGATGTGATATCCAAATCCTTCCCCTTCCAAACCTGAGACCCTCCCTTTAGCATGAGATGTGATATCCAACTCCTTCCCATTCCAATCCTGAGACCCTTCTGATAGCATGAGATGTGATATCTCAATGCCTCTAATACCAAACCTGAGATCCTACCGCTAACATGAAATGTGATATCCTACTCCTTCCCTTTCCAAACCTGAGACCCTTCCTATGGCATGAGATGTCATATACAACTCCTTCCCATTCCAATCCTTAGACTCTTCCTATAGCATGAGATGTGATATCTCAATGCTTATACCAAACCTGAGACCCTTCCTATAGCATGAGATGTTATATCCAACTCCTTCCCATTCCAATCCTGAGACCCTTCCTATAGCATGAGATGTGATATCTCAATGCTTATACCAAACCTGAGAACCTTCCTATAGCATGAGATGTGATATCCAACTCCTTCCCATTCCAATCCTGAGACGCTTCCTATAACATGAGATGTGATATCCAACTCCTTCCCATTCCAATCCTGAGACCCTTCTGAGAGCATGAGATGTGATATCTCAATGCTTCTAATACCAAACCTGAGATCCTTCCGATAGCATGAGATGTGATATCTCAATTCTTCTAATACCAAACCTGAGATCCTTCCTAAAAAACGAGATGTGATATCCAAATCCTTCCCCTTCCAAACCTGAGACCCTCCCTTTGGCATGAGATGTGATATCCAACTCCTTCCCATTCCAATCCTGAGACCCTTCTGATAGCATGAGATGTGATATCTCAATGCCTCTAACAAACCTGAGATCCTACCTCTAACATGAAATGTGATATCCAACTCCTTCCCCTTCCAACCTGAGAGCCTTCCTATAGCATGAGATGCGATATCCAACTCCTTCCCATTCCAACCTGAGACCTTTCCTATAGCATGAGATGGGATATCCAACTACTTCCAAATCCAATCTTGATACCCTTTCGATAGCATGAGATGTGATATCTCAATGCCTCTAATACCAAACCTGAGATCCTTCCGATAGCATGAGATGCGATATCTCAATGCTTCTAATACCAAACCTGATTTCCTTCCTATAACATGAGATGTGATATCAAAATCCTTCCCCTTCCAAACCTGAGACCCTCCCTTTAGCATGAGATGTGATATCCAACTCCTTCCCATTCCAATCCTGAGACCCTTCTGATAGCATGAGATGTGATATCTCAATGCCTCTAATACCAAACCTGAGATCCTACCTCTAACATGAAATGTGATATCCTACTCCTTCCCTTTCCAAACGTGAGACCCTCCCTATAGCATGAGATGTGATATCCAACTACTTCCCATTCCAATCCTGAGACCCTTCCTATAGCATGAGATGTGATATCTCAATGCTTATACCAAACCTGAGACCCTTCCTATAGCATGAGATGTGATATCCAACTCCTTCCCATTCCAATCCTGAGGCCCTTCCTATAACATGAGATGTGATGTCTCAATGCTTCTAATACCAGACCTGAGATCCTTCCTATGGCATGAGATGTGATATCCAACTCCTTCCCATTCCAATCCTGAGAGCCTTCCTATAGCATGAGATGTGATATCCAACTCCTTCCCATTCCAATCCTGAGAGCCTTCCTATAGCATGAGATGTTATATCTCAAAGCTTCTAATACCAAACCTGAGATCCTTCCTATAACATGAGATGTGATATCCAAATCCTTCCCCTTCCAAACCTGAGACCCTCCCTTTAGCATGAGATGTGATATCTCAATGCTTCTAATACCAAACCTGATTTCCTTCCTATAACATGAGATGTGATATCAAAATCCTTCCCCTTCCAAACCTGAGACCCTCCCGTTAGCATGAGATGTGATATCCAACTCCTTCCCATTCCAATCCTGAGACCCTTCTGATAGCATGAGATGTGATATCTCAATGCCTCTAATACCAAACCTGAGATCCTACCTCTAACATGAAATGTGATATCCTACTCCTTCCCTTTCCAAACGTGAGACCCTCCCTCTAGCATGAGATGTGATATCCAAATACTTCCCATTGCAATCCTGAGACCCTTCCTATATCATGAGATGTGATATCTCAATGCTTATACCAAACCTGAGACCCTTCCTATAGCATGAGATGTGATATCCAACTCCTTCCCATTCCAATCCTGAGACCCTTCCTATAACATGAGATGTGATGTCTCAATGCTTCTAATACCAAACCTGAGATCCTTCCTATGGCATGAGATGTGATATCCAACTCCTTCCCATTCCAACCTGAGACCCTTCCTTTAGCATGAGATGGGATATCCAACTCCTTCCCATTCCAATCCTGAGACCCTTCTGATCGCATGAGATGTGATATCTCAATGCTTCTAATACCAAACCTGAGATCCTTCCGATAACATGAGATGTGATATCTCAATTCTTCTAATACCAAACCTGAGATCCTTCCTATAACACGAGATGTGATATCCAAATACTTCCCCTTCCAAACCTGAGACCCTCCCTTTGGCATGAGATGTGATATCCAACTCCTTCCCATTCCAATCCTGAGAGCCTTCTGATAGCATGAGATGTGATATCTCAATGCCTCTAATACCAAACCTGAGATCCTACCTCTAACATGAAATGTGATATCCAACTCCTTCCCCTTCCAAACCTGAGAGCCTTCCTATAACATGAGATGTGATATCGAAGTCCTTCCCATTCCAATCCTGAGACCCTTCCTATAACATGAGAGGTGGTATCCAACTCCTTCCCATTCCAATCTGAGACCCTTGCTATAGCATGAGATGGGATATCCAACTACTTCCAAATCCAATCCTGATACCCTTCCGATAGCATGAGATGTGATATCCCAATGCTTCTACCAAACCTGAGACCCATACTATGGCATGAGATGTGATATCAAACTCCTTCCCATTCCAATCCCGAGACCCTTCCTATAGCTTAAGATGTGATATCCAAATCCTTCCCATTCCAATTCTGAGACCCTTCCTATTCCAGGAGACTTGCTATCTCAATGCTTCTAATACCAAACCTGACACCCGTCCTATAACATGAGTTGTGATATCCAAATCCTTCCCCTTCCAAACCTTAGACCCTTCCTTTATCATGAGATGTGATATCCAACTCCTTCCCCTTCCAATCCTGAGACCCTTCCCATATCATGAGATTTGTTATCTCAATGCTTCTAATATCAAACTTGAGACATTCCCTATAGCATGAGATGTGATATCCAAGTCCTTCCCATTCCAATCCTGAGACCCTTCCTATAGCATGACATGTGATATCTCAATGCTTCTAATACCAAAACTGAGACCCTTCCTATAACATGATATGGGATATCCAACTCCTTCCCATTCCAATCCTAAAACCCTTCCGATAGCAGAGATGTGATATCTCAATGCTTATACCAAACCTGAGAACCTTCCTATGGCATGAGATGTCATATACAACTCCTTCCCATTCCAATCCTGAGACCCTTCCTATAGCATGAGATGTGATATCCCATTCCTTCCCATTCCAAAATGAGACCCTTCCTATAGCATGAGATGTGATGTCTGAATGCTTCTAATACCAAATCTGAGATCCTTCCTATAACACGAGATGTGATATCAAAATCCTTCCCCTTCCAAACCTGAGACCCTCCCTTTGGCATGAGATGTGATATCCAACTCCTTCCCATTCCAATCCTGAGACCCTTCCTACAGCATGAGATGTGATATCTCAATGATTCTAATACCAAACCCGAGACCCGTCCTATAACATGAGATGTGATATCCAACTCCTTCCCATTCCAATCCTGAGACCCTTCCTATAGCATGAGATGTGATATCTCAATGCTTATACCAAACCTGAGACCCTTCCTATAGCATGAGATGTGATATCCAAATCCTTCCCATTCCAATCCTGAGACCCTTCCTATAGCATGAGATGTGATATCTCAATGCCTCTAATACCAAAAATAAAATCCATCCTCTAACATGAAATGTGATATCCAACTCCTTCCCTTTCCAATCCTTAGACCCTTTCTACAGCATGAGATGTGATATCTCAATGATTCTAATACCAAACCTGAGACCTGTCCTATAACATGAGATGGGATATCCAACTCCTTCCATTTCAATCCTGAGACACTTCCGATAGCAGAGATGTGATATCTCAATCCTGATACCAACCCTGAGACCCTTCCTATAACATGAGATGTGGTATCCAACTCCTTCCCCTTCCAAACCTGAGACCCTCCCTTTGGCATGAGATGTGATATCCAACTCCTTCCCATTCCAATCCTGAGACCCTTCTGATAGCATGAGATGTGATATCTCAATGCCTCTAATACCAAACCTGAGATCCTACCTCTAACATGAAATGTGATATCCAACTCCTTCCCCTTCCAAACCTGAGAGCCTTCCTATAACATGAGATGTGATATCGAAGTCCTTCCCATTCCAATCCTGAGACCCTTCCTATAGCATGAGATGTGATATCCAACTCCTTCCCATTCCAACCTGAGACCCTTCCTATAGCATGAGATGGGATATCCAACTACTTCCAAATCCAATCCTGATACCCTTCCGATAGCATGAGATGGGATATCTCAATGCTTCTACCAAACCTGAGACCCATACTATGGCATGAGATGTGATATCAAACTCCTTCCCATTCCAATCCCGAGACCCTTCCTATAGCTTGAGATGTGATATCCAACTCCTTCCCATTCCAATTCTGAGACCCTTCCTATACCAGGAGACTTGCTATCTCAATGCTTCTAATACCAAACCTGACACCCGTCCTATGACATGAGTTGTGATATCCAAATCTATCCCCTTCCAAACCTTAGACCCTTCCTTTTTCATGAGATGTGATATCCAACTCCTTCCCATTCCAATCCTGAGACCCTTCCCATATCATGAGAGTTGTTATCTCAATGCTTCTAATATCAAACTTGAGACTCTCCCTATAGCATGAGATGTGATATCCAAGTCCTTCCCATTCCAATCCTGAGACCCTTCCTATAGCATGATGTGATATCTCAATGCTTCTAATACCAAAACTGAGACCCTTCCTATAACATGATATGGGATATCCACTCCTTCCCATTCCAATCCTAAAACCCTTCCGATAGCAGAGATGTGATATCTCAATGCTTATACCAAACCTGAGACCCTTCCTATGGCATGAGATGTCATATACAACTCCTTCCCATTCCAATCCTGAGACCCTTCCTATAGCATGAGATGTGATTTCTCAATGCTTATACCAAACCTGAGACCCTTCCTATAGCATGAGATGTGATATCCCATTCCTTCCCATTCCAAAATGAGACCCTTCCTATAGCATGAGATGTGATGTCTCAATGCTTCTAATACCAAATCTGAGACCCTTCCTATAGCATGAGATGTGATATCCCATTCCTTCCCATTCCAAAATGAGACCCTTCCTATAGCATGAGATGTGATGTCTCAATGCTTCTAATACCAAATCTGAGATCCTTCCTATAACACGAGATGTGATATCAAAATCCTTCCCCTTCCAAACCTGAGACCCTCCCTTTGGCATGAGATGTGATATCCAACTCCTTCCCATTCCAATCCTGAGACCCTTCCTACAGCATGAGATGTGATATCTCAATGATTCTAATAACAAACCTGAGACCCGTCCTATAACATGAGATGTGATATCCAACTCCTTCCCATTCCAATCCTGAGACCCTTCCTATAGCATGAGATGTGATATCTCAATGCTTATACCAAACCTGAGACCCTTCCTATAGCATGAGATGTGATATCCAAATCCTTCCCATTCCAATCCTGAGACCCTTCCTATAGCATGAGATGTGATATCTCAATGCCTCTAATACCAAACATGAGATCCATTTTCTAACATGAAATGTGATATCCAACTCCTTCCCTTTCCAAACCTGAGAGCCTACCTATAGCATGGGATGTGATATCCAAGTCCTTCCCTTTCCAATCCTTAGACCCTTCCTACAGCATGAGATGTGATATCTCAATGATTCTAATACCAAACCTGAGACCCGTCCTATATCACATCTCTGCTATCAATTATTATAACATGAGATGGGATATCCAACTCCTTCCATTTCAATCCTGAGACACTTCCGATAGCAGAGATGTGATATCTCAATGCTTATACCAACCCTGAGACCCTTCCTCTAACATGAGATGTGGTATCCAACTCCTTCCCATTCCAAACATGAGACCCTTCCTATAGCAAGAATGTGATATCCATCTCCTTCCCATTCCAATCCTGAGACCATTCCTATAGCATGAGATGTGATATCTCAATGCTTCTAATAGCAAACCTGTGATCCTTCCTATGACATGAGATGTGATATCCAATTAATTCCCATGCCAAACCGGAGACCCTTCCTACAGCATGTGATGTGATATCTCAATGCTTCTAATACCAAACCTGAGACCCGTCCTATAGCATGAGATGTGATATCCAACTCCTTCCCATCCCAATCCTGAGACACTTTTGATGGCAGAGATGTGATATCTCAATTCTTATACCAAACCTGAGACCCTTCCTATAACATGAAATGGGATATCCAACTCCTTCCCATTCCAAACCTGAGACCCTTCCGATAGCAGAGATGTGATATCTCAATGTCTCTAATACCAAACCTGAGATCCTTCCGATAGCATGAGATGTGATATCTCAATGCTTCTAATACCAAACCTGAGATCCTTCCTATAACATGAGATGTGATATCCAAATCCTTCCCGTTCCAAAACTGAGACCCTTCCGATAGCATGAGATGTGATATCTCAATGCCTCTAATACCAAACCTGAGATCCTTCCGATAGCATGAGATGTGATATCTCAATGCTTCTAATACCAAACCTGAAATCCTTCCTATAACATGAGATGTGATATCCAAATCCTTCCCCTTCCAAACCTGAGACCTTCCCTTTGGCATGAGATGTGATATCCAACTCGTTCCCATTCCAATCCTGAGACCCTTCTGATAGCATGAGATGTGATATCTCAATGCCTCTAATACCAAACCTGAGATCCTACCTCTAACATGAAATGTGATATCCAACTCCTTCCCTTTCCAAACCTGAGAGCCTTCCTATAGCATGAGATGTGATATCCAAGTCCTTCTCATTCCAATCCGGAGACCCTTACTATAACATGAGATGTGATATCCAACTCCTTCTGATTCCAACCTGAGACCCTTCCTATAGCATGAGATTGGATATCCAACTCCTTCCAAATCCAATCCTGATACCCTTCCGATTGCATGAGATGTGATATCCCAATGCTTCTACCAAACCTGAGACCCATACTATGACATCAGATGTGATATCAAACTCATTCCCATTCCAACCTGAGACCCTTCCTATAGCATGAGATGGGATATCCAACTACTTCCAAATCCAATCCTGATACCCTTTTGATAGCATGAGATGTGTTATCTCAATGCCTCTAATACCAAACCTGAGATCCTTCCGATAGCATGAGATGTGATATCTCAATGCTTCTAATACCAAACCTGATTTCCTTCCTATAACATGAGATGTGATATCAAAATCCTTCCCCTTCCAAACCTGAGACCCTCCCTTTAGCATGAGATGTGATATCCAACTCCTTCCAATTCCCATCCTGAGACCCTTCTGATAGCATGAGATGTGATATCTCAATGCCTCTAATACCAAACCTGAGATCCTACCTCTAACATGAAATGTGATATCCTACTCCTTCCCTTTCCAAACGTGAGACCCTCCCTATAGCATGAGATGTGATATCCAACTACTTCCCATTCCAATCCTGAGACCCTTCCTATAGCATGAGATGTGATATCTCAATGCTTATACCAAACCTGAGACCCTTCCTATAGCATGAGATGTGATATCCAACTCCTTCCCATTCCAATCCTGAGACCCTTCCTATAACATGAGATGTGATGTCTCAATGCTTCTAATACCAGACCTGAGATCCTTCCTATGGCATAAGATGTGATATCCAACTCCTTCCCATTCCGATCCTGAGAGCCTTCCTATAGCATGAGATGTGATATCCAACTCCTTCCCATTCCAATCCTGAGAGCCTTCCTATAGCATGAGATGTGATATCTCAAAGCTTCTAATACCAAACCTGAGATCCTTCCTATAACATGAGATTTGATATCCAAATCCTTCCCCTTCCAAACCTGAGACCCTCCCTTTAGCATGAGATGTGATATCTCAATGCTTCTAATACCAAACCTTATTTTCTTCCTATAACATGAGATGTGATATCAAAATCCGTCCCCTTCCAAACCTGAGACCCTCCCTTTAGCATGAGATGTGATATCCAACTCCTTCCCATTCCAATCCTGAGACCCTTCTGATAGCATGAGATGTGATATCTCAATGCCTCTAATACCAAACCTGAGATCCTACCTCTAACATGAAATGTGATATCCTACTCCTTCCCTTTCCAAACGTGAGACCCTCCCTATAGCATGCGATGTGATATCCAAATACTTCCCATTCCAATCCTGAGACCCTTCCTATAGCATGAGATGTGATATCTCAATGCTTATACCAAACCTGAGACCCTTCCTATAGCATGAGATGTGATATCCAACTCCTTCCCATTCCAATCCTGAGACCCTTCCTATAACATGAGATGTGATGTCTCAATGCTTCTAATACCAAACCTGAGATCCTTCCTATGGCATGAGATGTGATATCCAACTCCTTCCCATTCCAACCTGAGACCCTTCGTATAGCATGAGATGGGATATCCAACTCCTTCCCATTCCAATCCTGAGACCCTTCTGATAGCATGAGATGTGATATCTCAATGCTTCTAATACCAAACCTGAGATCCTTCCGATAACATGAGATGTGATATCTAAATTCTTCTAATACCAAACCTGAGATCCTTCCTATAACACGAGATGTGATATCCAAATACTTCCCCTTCCAAACCTGAGACCCTCCCTTTGGCATGAGATGTGATATCCAACTCCTTCCCATTCCAATCCTGAGAGCCTTCTGGTAGCATGAGATGTGATATCTCAATGCCTCTAATACCAAACCTGAGATCCTACCTCTAACATGAAATGTGATATCCTACTCCTTCCCTTTCCAAACGTGAGACACTCCCTATAGCATGAGATGTGATATCCAACTCCTTCCCATTCCAATCCTGAGACCCTTCCTATAGCATGAGATGTGATATCTCAATGTTTATACCAATCCCGAGACCCTTCCTATAGCATGAGATGTAATATCCAACTCCTTCCCATTCCAATCCTGAGACCCTTCCTATAACATGAGATGTGATGTCTCAATGCTTCTAATACCAAACCTGAGATCCTTCCTATGGCATGTGATGTCATATAAAACTCCTTCCCATTCCAATCCTGAGACCCTTCCTATAGCATGAGATGTGATATCCAACTCCTTCCCATTCCAATCCTGAGATCCTTCTGAGAGCATGAGATGTGATATCTCAATGCTTCTAATTCCAAACCTGAGATCCTTCCGATAGCATGAGATGTGATATCTCAATTCTTCTAATACCAAACCTGAGATCCTTCCTATAACACGAGATGTGATATCCAAATCCTTCCCCTTCCAAACCTGAGACCCTCCCTTTGGCATGAGATGTGATATCCAACTCCTTCCCATTCCAACCCTGGGACCCTTCTGATAGCATGAGATGTGATATCTCAATGCCTCTAACAAACCTGAGATCCTACCTCTAACATGAAATGTGATATCCAACTCCTTCCCATTCCAATCCTGAGACCCTTCCTATAGCATGAGACGTGATATCTCAATGCTTCTAATACCAAACCTGAGACCCTTCCTATAGCATGATATTGGATATCCAACTCCTTCCCAATCCAATCCTGAGACCCTTCTGATAGCATGAGATGTGATATCTCAATGCTTCTACCAAACCTGAGACCCTTCCTATGGCATGAGATGTGATATCAAACTCCTTCCCATTCGAATCCTGAGACCCTTCCCATACCATGAGATGTGATATCTCAATGTTTCTCATACCAAACCTGAGGCCCTTCCTATAGCAAGAGATGTGGTATACAAATCCTTCCCATTCCAAACCTGAAACCCTTCCTATAGCATGAGATGTGATATCCGACTCCTTCCCAATCCAATCCTGAGACCCTTCCTATAGCATGAGATGAAATATCACAATGCTTGTAATACCAAATCTGAGTCCCTTCATATAGCATGAGATGTGATATCCAACTCCTTCCCATTCCAATCTGAGACCCTTCCTATAGCATGAGATGTGACATCTCAATGCTTCTAATACCAAACCTGAGACCCTTCCTATAGCCTGAGATGGCATATCCAACTCCTTCCCATTCCAATCCTGAGACACTTACGATAGCAGAGATGTGATATCTCAATGCTTATACCAAACCTGAGACCCTTCCTATAACATGAGATGTGATATCCAACTCCTTCCCGTTCCAAACCTGAGACCCTTCCTATAGCATATGTGGTATCCAACTCCTTCCCATTCCAAACATGAGACCCTTCCTATAGCAAGAATGTAATATCCAACTCCTTCCCATTCCAATCCTGAGACATGCCTATAGCATGAGATGTGATATCTCAATGCTTCTAATACCAAACCTGAGATCCTTGCTATGACATGAGATGTGATATCCAATTCCTTCCCATTCCAAACCTGAAACCCTTCCTACAGCATGCGATGTGATATCTCAATGCTTCTAATACCAAACCTGAGACCCGTCCTATAACATGAGATGGGATATCCAACTCCTTCCCGTTCCAAACCTGAGACCCTTCCTATAGTATGAGATGTGATATCCAACTCCTTTCCATCCCAATCCTGAGACACTTCCGATAGCAGAGATGTTATATCTCAATGCTTATACCAAACCTGAGACCCTTCCTATGGCATGAGATGTGATATCCAACTCCTTCCCATTCCAATCCTGAGACCCTTCCTATAGCATGAGATGCGATATCTCAATGCTTCTAATACCAAACCTGGACCCTTCCTATAGCATGAAATGTGATATCAAACTCCGTCCCATTCCAATCCTGCGTCCCTTCCTATAGCATGAGATTTGATATCTCAATGTTTCTACTACCAAACCTGAGACCCTTCCTATAACATGAGACGTGATATCCAACTCATTCCCATTCCAATCCTGAGACTCTTCCTATAGCATGAGATGTGATATCTCAATGCTTCTACCAAACCTGAGACCCTTCTATAGCATGAGATGTGATATCCGACTCCTTCCCATTCCAATCCTCAGACACTTCCTATAGCATGAGATGTGATATCTCAATGCTTCTAATACCAAACCTGAGACCCTTCCTATGGCATGAGATTTGATATCAAACTCCTTCCCAATCCAATCCTGAGACCCTTCCTATAGCATGAGATATGATATCCAACTCCTCCCCATTCCAATCCTGAAACCCTTCCTACACCATGAGATGTGATATCTTAATGCTTCTAATACCAAACCTGAGACCCGTCCTATAACATGAGATGTGATATCCAAATCCTTCCCCTTCCAAACCTGAGACCCTTCCTTTAGCATGAGATGTGATATCCAGCTCCTTCTCATTCCAATCCTGAGACCCTTCCGATAGCATGAGATGTGATATCTCAATGCTTCTAATATCAAAACTGAGACCCTCCCTATAGCATGAGATGTGATATCTAAGTCCTTCCCATTCCAATCCTGAGACCCTTCGAATAGCAGAGATGTGATATCTCAATCCTTATACCAAACCTGAGACCCTTCCTATGGCATGAGATGTGATATCCAACTCCTTCCCATTCCAATCCTGAGACCCCTCCTATAGCATGAGATGGGATATCTCAATGCTTCTACCAAACCTGACACCCTTCCTTTAGCATGAGATGTGATATCCAACTCCTTCCCATTCCAATCCTGAGACCCTTACTATAGCATGAGATGTGATATCTCAATGCTTCTAATACCAAACCTGAGATCCTTCCTATAACATGAGATGTGATATCCAAATCCTTCCCCTTCCAAACCTGAGACCCTCCCTTTAGCATGAGATGTGATATCCAACTCCTTCCCATTCCAATCCTGAGACCCTTCTGATAGCATGAGATGTGATGTCTCAATGCTTCTACCAAACCTGAGATCCTTCCGATAGCATGAGATGTGATATCTCAATGCTTCTAATACCAAACCTGAGATCCTTCCTATAACATGAGATGTGATTTCCAAATCCTTCCCCTTCCAAACCTGAGACCCTCCCTTTAGCGTGAGATGTGATATCCAACTCCTTCCCATTCCAATCCTGAGACCCTTCTGATAGCATGAGATGTGATGTCTCAATGCCTCTAATACCAAAACTGAGATCCTACCTCTAACATGAAATGTGATATCCAACTCCTTACCCTTCCAAACCTGAGAGCCGTCCTATAGCATGAGATGTGATATCCAACTCCTTCCCATTCCAATCCTGAGACTCTTCCTATAGCATGAGATGTGATATCTCAATGCTTCTACCAAACCTGAGACCCTTCCTATAGCATGAGATGTGATATCCGACTCCTTCCCATTCCAATCCTCAGACACTTCCTATAGCATGAGATGTGATATCTCAATGCTTCTAATACCAAACCTGAGACCCTTCCTATGGCATGAGATTTGATATCAAACTCCTTCCCAATCCAATCCTGAGATCCTTCCTATAACATGAGATCTGATATCCAAATCCTTCCCCTTCCAAACCAGAGACCCTCCCTTTAGCGTGAGATGTGATATCCAACTCCTTCCCATTCCAATCCTTAGACCCTTCTGATAGCATGAGATGTGATGTCTCAATGCCTCTAATACCAAACCTGTGATCCTACATCTAACATGAAATGTGATATCCAACTCCTTCCCCTTCCAAACCTGAGAGCCTTCCTATAACATGAGATGTGATATCGAAGTCCTTTCCATTCCAATCCTGAGACCCTTCCTATAACATGAGATGTGATATCCAACTCCTTCCCATTCCAACCTGAGACCCTTCCTATAGCATGAGATGGGATATCCAACTACTTCCAAATCCAATCCTGATACCCTTCCGATAGCATGAGATGTGATATCCCAATGCTTCTACCAAACCTGAGACCCATACTATGGCATGAGATGTGATATCAAACTCCTTCCCATTCCAATCCCGAGACCCTTCCTATAGCTTGAGATGTGATATCCAACTCCTTCCCATTCCAATTCTGAGACCCTTCCTATACCAGGAGACTTGCTATCTCAATGCTTCTAATACCAAACCTGACACCCGTCCTATAACATGAGTTGTGATATCCAAATCCTTCCCCTTCCAAACCTGAGACCCTTCCTTTATCATAAGATGTGATATCCAACTCCTTCCCATTCCAATCCTGAGACCCTTCCCATATCATGAGATTTGTTATCTCAATGCTTCTAATATCAAACTTGAGACCCTCCCTATAGCATGAGATGTGATATCCAAGTCCTTCCCATTCCAATCCTGAGACCCTTCCTATAGCATGAGATGTGATATCTCAATGCTTTTAATACCAAACCTGAGACCCTTCCTTTAACATGAGACGTGATATCCAACTCCTTCCCATTCCAATCCTGAGACTCTTCCTATAGCATGAGATGTGATATCTCAATGCTTCTACCAAACCTGATACCCTTCCTATAGCATGAGATGTGATATCCAACTCCTTCCCATTCCAATCCTCAGACACTTCCTATAGCATGAGATGTGATATCTCAATGCTTCTAATACCAAACCTGAGACCCTTCCTATGGCATGAGATTTGATATCAAACTCCTTCCCATTCCAATCCTGAGACCCTTCCTATAGCATGAGATATGATATCCATCTCCTTCCCATTCCAATCCTGAGACCCTTCCGTTAGCATGAGATGTATCTCAATGCTTCTAATACCAAACCTGAGATCCTTCCTATAACATGAGATGGGAAATGTGATATCCAACTCCTTCCCCTTCCAAACCTGAGAGCCTTCCTATAGCATGAGATGTGATATTGAAGTATTTCCCATTTCAATCCTGAGACCCTTCCTATAACATGAGATGTGATACCCAACACCTTCCCATTCCAACCTGAGACCCTTCCTATAGCATGAGATGGGATATCCAACTACTTCCAAATCCAATCCTGATACCCTTCCCTTAGCATGAGATGTATCTCAATGCTTCTAATACCAAACCTGAGATCCTTCCTATAACATGAGATGTGATATCCAAATCCTTCCCCTTCCAAACCTGAGACCCTCCCTTTAGCATGAGATGTGATATCCAACTCCTTCCCATTCCAATCCTGAGACCCTTCCTATAGCATGAGATATGATATCCATCTCCTTCCCATTCCAATCCTGAAACCCTTCCTTTAGCATGAGATGTGATATCCAGCTCCTTGCCATTCCAATCCTGAGACCCTTCCGTTAGCATGAGATGTATCTCAATGCTTCTAATACCAAACCTGAGATCCTTCCTATAACATGAGATGGGAAATGTGATATCCAACTCCTTCCCCTTCCAAACCTGAGAGCCTTCCTATAGCATGAGATGTGATATTGAAGTACTTCCCATTTCAATCCTGAGACCCTTCCTATAACATGAGATGTGATACCCAACATCTTCCCATTCCAACCTGAGACCCTTCCTATAGCATGAGATGGGATATCCAACTACTTCCAAATCCAATCCTGATACCCTTCCATTAGCATGAGATGTATCTCAATGCTTCTAATACCAAACCTGAGATCCTTCCTTTAACATGAGATGTGATATCCAAATCCTTCCCCTTCCAAACCTGAGACCCTCCTTTTAGCATGAGATGTGATATCCAACTCCTTCCCATTCCAATCCTGAGACCCTTCTGATAGCATGAGATGTGATATCTCAATGCCTCTAATACCAAACCTGAGATCCTACCGCTAACATGAAATGTGATATCCTACTCCTTCCCTTTCCAAACCTGAGACCCTTCCTATGGCATGAGATGTCATATACAACTCCTTCCCATTCCAATCCTTAGACTCTTCCTATAGCATGAGATGTGATATCTCAATGCTTATACCAAACCTGAGACCCTTCCTATAGCATGAGATGTGATATCCAACTCCTTCCCATTCCAATCCTGAGACCCTTCCTATAGCATGAGATGTGATATCTCAATGCTTATACCAAACCTGAGAACCTTCCTATAGCATGAGATGTGATAGCCAACTCCTTCCCATTCCAATCCTGAGACCCTTCCTATAACATGAGATGTGATATCCAACTCCTTCCCATTCCAATCCTGAGACCCTTCTGAGAGCATGAGATGTGATATCTCAATGCTTCTAATACCAAACCTGAGATCCTTCCGATAGCATGAGATGTGATATCTCAATTCTTCTAATACCAAACCTGAGATCCTTCCTATAACACGAGATGTGATATCCAAATCCTTCCCCTTCCAAACCTGAGACCCTTCCTTTGGCATGAGATGTGATATCCAACTCCTTCCCCTTCCAATCCTGAGACCCTTCTGATAGCATGAGATGTGATATCTCAATGCCTCTAACAAACCTGAGATCCTACCTCTAACATGAAATGTGATATCCAACTCCTTCCCCTTCCAACCTGAGAGCCTTCCTATAGCATGAGATGTGATATCCAACTCCTTCCCATTCCAACCTGAGACCCTTCCTATAGCATGAGATGGGATATCCAACTACTTCCAAATCCAATCCTGATACCCTTTCGATAGCATGAGATGTGATATCTCAATGCCTCTAATACCAAACCTGAGATCCTTCCGATAGCATGAGATGCGATATCTCAATGCTTCTAATACCAAACCTGATTTCCTTCCTATAACATGAGATGTGATATCAAAATCCTTCCCCTTCCAAACCTGAGACCCTCTCTTTAGCATGAGATGTGATATCCAACTCCTTCCCATTCCAATCCTGAGACCCTTCTGATAGCATGAGATGTGATATCTCAATGCCTCTAATACCAAACCTGAGATCCTACCTCTAACATGAAATGTGATATCCTACTCCTTCCCTTTCCAAACGTGAGACCCTCCCTATAGCATGAGATGTGATATCCAACTAATTCCCATTCCAATCCTGAGACCCTTCCTATAGCATGAGATGTGATATCTCAATGCTTATACCAAACCTGAGACCCTTCTTATAGCATGAGATGTGATATCCAACTCCTTCCCATTCCAATCCTGAGACCCTTCCTATAACATGAGATGTGATGTCTCAATGCTTCTAATACCAGACCTGAGATCCTTCCTATGGCATGAGATGTGATATCCAACTCCTTCCCATTCCAATCCTGAGAGCCTTCCTATAGCATGAGATGTGATATCCAACTCCTTCCCATTCCAATCCTGAGAGCCTTCCTATAGCATGAGATGTTATATCTCAAAGCTTCTAATACCAAACCTGAGATCCTTCCTATAACATGAGATGTGATATCCAAATCCTTCCCCTTCCAAACCTGAGACCCTCCCTTTAGCATGAGATGTGATATCTCAATGCTTCTAATACCAAACCTGATTTCCTTCCTATAACATGAAATGTGATATCAAAATCCTTCCCCTTCCAAACCTGAGACCCTCCCGTTAGCATGAGATGTGATATCCAACTCCTTCCCATTCCAATCCTGAGACCCTTCTGATAGCATGAGATGTGATATCTCAATGCCTCTAATACCAAACCTGAGATCCTACCTCTAACATGAAATGTGATATCCTACTCCTTCCCTTTCCAAACGTGAGACCCTCCCTATAGCATGAGATGTGATATCCAAATACTTCCCATTCCAATCCTGAGACCCTTCCTATATCATGAGATGTGATATCTCAATGCTTATACCAAACCTGAGACCCTTCCTATAGTATGAGATGTGATATCCAACTCCTTCCCATTCCAATCCTGAGACCCTTCCTATAACATGAGATGTGATGTCTCAATGCTTCTAATACCAAACCTGAGATCCTTCCTATGGCATGAGATGTGATATCCAACTCCTTCCCATTCCAACCTGAGACCCTTCCTTTAGCATGAGATGGGATATCCAACTCCTTCCCATTCCAATCCTGAGACCCTTCTGATAGCATGAGATGTGATATCTCAATGCTTCTAATACCAAAACTGAGATCCTTCCGATAACATGAGATGTGATATCTCAATTCTTCTAATACCAAACCTGAGATCCTTCCTATAACACGAGATGTGATATCCAAATACTTCCCCTTCCAAACCTGAGACCCTCCCTTTGGCATGAGATGTGATATCCAACTCCTTCCCATTCCAATCCTGAGAGCCTTCTGATAGCATGAGATGTGATATCTCAATGCCTCTAATACCAAACCTGAGATCCTACCTCTAACATGAAATGTGATATCCAACTCCTTCCCCTTCCAAACCTGAGAGCCTTCTTATAACATGAGATGTGATATCGAAGTCCTTCCCATTCCAATCCTGAGACCCTTCCTATAACATGAGAGGTGGTATCCAACTCCTTCCCATTCCAACCTGAGACCCTTCCTATAGCATGAGATGGGATATCCAACTACTTCCAAATCCAATCCTGATACCCTTCCGATAGCATGAGATGTGTTATCCCAATGCTTCTACCAAACCTGAGACCCATACTATGGCATGGGATGTGATATCAAACTCCTTCCCATTCCAATCCCGAGACCCTTCCTATAGCTTAAGATGTGATATCCAACTCCTTCCCATTCCAATTCTGAGACCCTTCCTATTCCAGGAGACTTGCTATCTCAATGCTTCTAATACCAAACCTGACACCCGTCCTATAACATGAGTTGTGATATCCAAATCCTTCCCCTTCCAAACCTTAGACCCTTCCTTTATCATGAGATGTGATATCCAACTCCTTCCCCTTCCAATCCTGAGACCCTTCCCATATCATGAGATTTGTTATCTCAATGCTTCTAATATCAAACTTGAGACATTCCCTATAGCATGAGATGTGATATCCAAGTCCTTCCCATTCCAATCCTGAGACCCTTCCTATAGCATGAGATGTGATATCTCAATGCTTCTAATACCAAAACTGAGACCCTTCCTATAACATTATATGGGATATCCAACTCCTTCCCATTCCAATCCTAAAACCCTTCCGATAGCAGAGATGTGATATCTCAATGCTTATACCAAACCTGAGAACCTTCCTATGGCATGAGATGTCATATACAACTCCTTCCCATTCCAATCCTGAGACCCTTCCTATAGCATGAGATGTGATATCTCAATGCTTATACCAAACCTGAGACCCTTCCTATAGCATGAGATGTGATATCCCATTCCTTCCCATTCCAAAATGAGACCCTTCCTATAGCATGAGATGTGATGTCTGAATGCTTCTAATACCAAATCTGAGATCCTTCCTATAACACGAGATGTGATATCAAAATCCTTCCCCTTCCAAACCTGAGACCCTCCCTTTGGCATGAGATGTGATATCCAACTCCTTCCCATTCCAATCCTGAGACCCTTCCTACAGCATGAGATGTGATATCTCAATGATTCTAATAACAAACCCGAGACCCGTCCTATAACATGAGATGTGATATCCAACTCCTTCCCATTCCAATCCTGAGACCCTTCCTATAGCATGAGATGTGATATCTCAATGCTTATACCAAACCTGAGACCCTTCCTATAGCATGAGATGTGATATCCAAATCCTTCCCATTCCAATCCTGAGACCCTTCCTATAGCATGAGATGTGATATCTCAATGCCTCTAATACCAAAAATAAGATCCATCCTCTAACATGAAATGTGATATCCAACTCCTTCCCTTTCCAAACCTGAGAGCCTACCTATAGCATGAGATGTGATATCCAAGTCCTTCCCATTCCAATCCTTAGACCCTTCCTACAGCATGAGATGTGATATCTCAATGATTCTAATACCAAACCTGAGTCCTGTCCTATAACATGAGATGGGATATCCAACTCCTTCCATTTCAATCCTGAGACACTTCCGATAGCAGAGATGTGATATCTCAATGCTTATACCAACCCTGAGACCCTTCCTCTAACATGAGATGTGGTATCCAACTCCTTCCCATTCCAAACATGAGACCCTTCCTATAGCAAGAATGTGATATCCATCTCCTTCCCATTCCAATCCTGAGACCATTCCTATAGCATGAGATGTGATATCTCAATGCTTCTAATAGCAAACCTGTGATCCTTCCTATGACATGAGATGTGATATCCAATTCCTTCCCATGCCAAACCGGAGACCCTTCCTACAGCATGTATTGTGATATCTCAATGCTTCTAATACCAAACCTGAGACCCGTCCTATAGCTTGAGATGTGATATCCAACTCCTTCCCATCCCAATCCTGAGACACTTTTGATAGCAGAGATGTGATATCTCAATTCTTATACCAAACCTGAGACCCTTCCTATAACATGAAATGGGATATCCAAATCCTTCCCGTTCCAAAACTGAGACCCTTCCGATAGCAGAGATGTGATATCTCAATGTCTCTAATACCAAGCCTGAGATCCTTCCGATAGCATGAGATGTGATATCTCAATGCTTCTAATACCAAACCTGAGATCCTTCCTATAACATGAGATGTGATATCCAAATCCTTCCCGTTCCAAAACTGAGACCCTTCCGATAGCATGAGATGTGATATCTCAATGCCTCTAATACCAAACCTGAGATCCTTCCGATAGCATGAGATGTGATATCTCAATGCTTCTAATACCAAACCTGAAATCCTTCCTATAACATGAGATGTGATATCCAAATCCTTCCCCTTCCAAACCTGAGACCTTCCCTTTAGCATGAGATGTGATATCCAACTCGTTCCCATTCCAATCCTGAGACCCTTCTGATAGCATGAGATGTGATATCTCAATGCCTCTAATACCAAACCTGAGATCCTACCTCTAACATGAAATGTGATATCCAACTCCTTCCCTTTCCAAACCTGAGAGCCTTCCTATAGCATGAGATGTGATATCCAAGTCCTTCTCATTCCAATCCGGAGACCCTTCCTATAACATGAGATGTGATATCCAACTCCTTCTGATTCCAACCTGAGACCCTTCCTATAGCATGAGATTGGATATCCAACTCCTTCCAAATCCAATCCTGATACCCTTCCGATTGCATGAGATGTGATATCCCAATGCTTCTACCAAACCTGAGACCCATACTATGACATCAGATGTGATATCAAACTCCTTCCCATTCCAATCTTGAGATCCTTCCTATAGCTTGAGATGTGATATCCAACTCCTTCCCATTCCAATTCTGAGACCCTTCCTATACCATGAGACTTGATATCTCAATGCTTCTACCAAACCTGAGACCCATACTTTTGCATGAGATGTGATATCAAACTCCTTCCAATTCCAATCCTGAGAACCTTCCTATAACATGAGATGAGATATCCAAATCCTTCCCCTTAAAAACCTTAGACCCTTTCTTTATCATGAGATGTGATATCCAACTCCTTCCCATTCCAATCTTGAAACCCTTCCTACACCATGAGATGTGATATCTGAATGCTTCTAATACCAAACCTGAGACCCATCCTATAACATGAGATGTGATATCCAAATCCTTCCCCTTCCAAACCTGAGACCCTTCCTTTAGCATGAGATGTGATATCCAGCTCCTTCTCATTCCAATCCTGAGACCCTTCCGATAGCATGAGATGTGATATCTCAATGCTTCTAATAACAAAACTGAGACCCTCCCTATAGCATGAGATGTGATATCTAAGTCCTTCCCATTCCAATCCTGAGACCCTTCGGATAGCAGAGATGTGATATCTCAATGCTTATACCAAACCTGAGACCCTTCCTATGGCATGAGATGTGATATCCAACTCCTTCCCATTCCAATCCTGAGACCCCTCCTATAGCATGAGATGGGATATCTCAATGCTTCTACCAAACCTGACACCCTTCCTTTAGCATGAGATGTGATATCCAAATCCTTCCCATTCCAATCCTGAGACCCTTACTATAGCATGAGATGTGATATCTCAATGCTTCTAATACCAAACCTGAGATCCTTCCTATAACATGAGATGTGATATCCAAATCCTTCCCCTTCCAAACCTGAGACCCTCCCTTTAGCATGAGATGTGATATCCAACTCCTTCCCATTCCAATCCTGAGACCCTTCTGATAGCATGAGATGTGATATCTCAATGCCTCTAATACCAAACCTGAGATCCTTCCGATAGCATGAGATGTGATATCTCAATGCTTCTAATACCAAACCTGAAATCCTTCCTATAACATGAGATGTGATATCCAAATCCTTCCCCTTCCAAACCTGAGACCTTCCGTTTAGCATGAGATGTGATATCCAATTCGTTCCCATTCCAATCCTGAGACCCTTCTGATAGCATGAGATGTGATATCTCAATGCCTCTAATACCAAACCTGAGATCCTACCTCTAACATGAAATGTGATATCCAACTCCTTCCCTTTCCAAACCTGAGAGCCTTCCTATAGCATGAGATGTGATATCCAAGTCCTTCTCATTCCAATCCGGAGACCCTTCCTATAACATGAGATGTGATATCCAACTCCTTCTGATTCCAACCTGAGACCCTTCCTATAGCATGAGATTGGATATCCAACTCCTTCCAAATCCAATCCTGATACCCTTCCGATTGCATGAGATGTGATATCCCAATGCTTCTACCAAACCTGAGACCCATACTATGACATCAGATGTGATATCAAACTCCTTCCCATTCCAATCTTGAGACCCTTCCTATAGCTTGAGATGTGATATCCAACTCCTTCCCATTCCAATTCTGAGACCCTTCCTATACCATGAGACTCGATATCTCAATGCTTCTACCAAACCTGAGACCCATACTATTGCATGAGATGTGATATCAAACTCCTTCCAATTCCAATCCTGAGAACCTTCCTATAACATGAGATGAGATATCCAAATCCTTCCCCTTCCAAACCTTAGACCCTTTCTTTATCATGAGATGTGATATCCAACTCCTTCCCATTCCAATCCTTAGACCCTTCTGATAGCATGAGATGTGATATCTCAATGCCTCTAATACCAAACCTGAGATCCTACCTCTAACATGAAATGTGATATCCAACTCCTTCCCCTTCCAAACCTGAGAGCCTTCCTATAACATGAGATGTGATATCGAAGTCCTTCCCATTCCAATCCTGAGACCCTTCCTATAACATGAGATGTGATATCCAACTCCTTCCCATTCCAACCTGAGACCCTTCCTATAGCATGAGATGGGATATCCAACTACTTCCAAATCCAATCCTGATACCCTTCCAATAGCATGAGATGTGATATCCCAATGCTTCTACCAAACCTGAGACCCATACTATGACATGAGATGTGATATCCAATTCCTTCCCATTCCAAACCGGAGACCCTTCCTACAGCATGTGATGTGATATCTCAATGCTCTAATACCAAAACTGAGACCCGTCCTATAGCATGAGATGTGATATCCAACTCCTTCCCATCCCAATCCTGAGACACTTTCGATAGCATGAGATGTGATATCTCAATGCCTCTAATACCAAACCTGAGATCCTTCCGATAGCATGAGATGTGATATCTCAATGCTTCTAATACCAAACCTGAAATCCTTCCTATAACATGAGATGTGATATCCAAATCCTTCCCCTTCCAAACCTGAGACCTTCCGTTTAGCATGAGATGTGATATCCAATTCGTTCCCATTACAATCCTGAGACCCTTCTGATAGCATGAGATGTGATATCTCAATGCCTCTAATACCAAACCTGAGATCCTACCTCTAACATGAAATGTGATATCCAACTCCTTCCCTTTCCAAACCTGAGAGCCTTCCTATAGCATGAGATGTGATATCCAAGTCCTTCTCATTCCAATCCGGAGACCCTTCCTATAACATGAGATGTGATATCCAACTCCTTCTGATTCCAACCTGAGACCCTTCCTATAGCATGAGATTGGATATCCAACTCCTTCCAAATCCAATCCTGATACCCTTCCGATTGCATGAGATGTGATATCCCAATGCTTCTACCAAACCTGAGACCCATACTATGACATCAGATGTGATATCAAACTCCTTCCCATTCCAATCTTGAGACCCTTCCTAGAGCTTGAGATGTGATATCCAACTCCTTCCCATTCCAATTCTGAGACCCTTCCTATACCATGAGACTTGATATCCCAATGCTTCTACCAAACCTGAGACCCATACTATTGCATGAGATGTGATATCAAACTCCTTCCAATTCCAATCCTGAGAACCTTCCTATAACATGAGATGAGATATCCAAATCCTTCCCCTTCCAAACCTTAGACCCTTTCTTTATCATGAGATGTGATATCCAACTCCTTCCCATTCCAATCCTTAGACCCTTCTGATAGCATGAGATGTGATATCTCAATGCCTCTAATACCAAACCTGAGATCCTACCTCTAACATGAAATGTGATATCCAACTCCTTCCCCTTCCAAACCTGAGAGCCTTCCTATAACATGAGATGTGATATCGAAGTCCTTCCCATTCCAATCCTGAGACCCTTCCTATAACATGAGATGTGATATCCAACTCCTTCCCATTCCAACCTGAGACCCTTCCTATAGCATGAGATGGGATATCCAACTACTTCCAAATCCAATCCTGATACCCTTCCAATAGCATGAGATGTGATATCCCAATGCTTCTACCAAACCTGAGACCCATACTATGACATGAGATGTGATATCCAATTCCTTCCCATTCCAAACCGGAGACCCTTCCTACAGCATGTGATGTGATATCTCAATGCTCTAATACCAAAACTGAGACCCGTCCTATAGCATGAGATGTGATATCCAACTCCTTCCCATCCCAATCCTGAGACGCTTTCGATAGCAGAGATGTGATATCTCAATGCTTCTAATACTAAACCTGAGATCCTTCCTATAACATGAGATGTGATATCCAAATCCTTCCCGTTCCAAAACTGAGACCCTTCCGATAGCATGAGATGTGATATCTCAATGCCTCTAATACCAAACCTGAGATCCTTCCGATAGCATGAGATGTGATATCTCAATGCTTCTAATACCAAAACTGAAATCCTTCCTATAACATGAGATGTGATATCCAAATCCTTCCCCTTCCAAACCTGAGACCTTCCCTTTAGCATGAGATGTGATATCCAACTCGTTCCCATTCCAATCCTGAGACCCTTCTGATAGCATGAGATGTGATATCTCAATGCCTCTAATACCAAACCTGAGATCCTACCTCTAACATGAAATGTGATATCCAACTCCTTCCCTTTCCAAACCTGAGAGCCTTCCTATAGCATGAGATGTGATATCCAAGTCCTTCTCATTCCAATCCGGAGAACATTCCTATAACATGAGATGTGATATCCAACTCCGTCTGATTCCAACATGAGACCCTTCCTATAGCATGAGATTGGATATCCAACTCCTTCCAAATCCAATCCTGATACCCTTCCGATTGCATGAGATGTGATATCCCAATGCTTCTACCAAACCTGAGACCCATACTATGACATCAGATGTGATATCAAACTCCTTCCCATTCCAATCTTGAGACCCTTCCTATAGCTTGAGATGTGATATCCAACTCCTTCCCATTCCAATTCTGAGACCCTTCCTATACCATGAGACTTGATATCTCAATGCTTCTACCAAACCTGAGACCCATACTTTTGCATGAGATGTGATATCAAACTCCTTCCAATTCCAATCCTGAGAACCTTCCTATAACACGAGATGAGATATCCAAATCCTTCCCCTTCCAAACCTTAGACCCTTTCTTTATCATGAGATGTGATATCCAACTCCTTCCCATTCCAATCCTGAAACCCTTCCTACACCATGAGATGTGATATCTGAATGCTTCTAATACCAAACCTGAGACCCATCCTATAACATGAGATGTGATATCCAAATCCTTCCCCTTCCAAACCTGAGACCCTTCCTTTAGCATGAGATGTGATATCCAGCTCCTTCTCATTCCAATCCTGAGACCCTTCCGATAGCATGAGATGTGATATCTCAATGCTTCTAATAACAAAACTGAGACCCTCCCTATAGCATGAGATGTGATATCTAAGTCCTTCCCATTCCAATCCTGAGACCCTTCGGATAGCAGAGATGTGATATCTCAATGCTTATACCAAACCTGAGACCCTTCCTATGGCATGAGATGTGATATCCAACTCCTTCCCATTCCAATCCTGAGACCCCTCCTATAGCATGAGATGGGATATCTCAATGCTTCTACCAAACCTGACACCCTTCCTTTAGCATGAGATGTGATATCCAACTCCTTCCCATTCCAATCCTGAGACCCCTCCTATAGCATGAGATGTGATATCTCAATGCTTCTAATACCAAACCTGAGATCCTTCCTATAACATGAGATGTGATATCCAAATCCTTCCCCTTCCAAACCTGAGACCCTCCCTTTAGCAGGAGATGTGATATCCAACTCCTTCCCATTCCAATCCTGAGACCCTTCTGATAGCATGAGATGTGATATCTCAATGCCTCTAATACCAAACCTGAGATCCTTCCGATAGCATGAGATGTGATATCTCAATGCTTCTAATACCAAACCTGAAATCCTTCCTATAACATGAGATGTGATATCCAAATCCTTCCCCTTCCAAACCTGAGACCTTCCCTTTAGCATGAGATGTGATATCCAATTCGTTCCCATTCCAATCCTGAGACCCTTCTGATAGCATGAGATGTGATATCTCAATGCCTCTAATACCAAACCTGAGATCCTACCTCTAACATGAAATGTGATATCCAACTCCTTCCCTTTCCAAACCTGAGAGCCTTCCTATAGCATGAGATGTGATATCCAAGTCCTTCTCATTCCAATCCGTAGACCCTTCCTATAACATGAGATGTGATATCCAACTCCTTCTGATTCCAACCTGAGACCCTTCCTATAGCATGAGATTGGATATCCAACTCCTTCCAAATCCAATCCTGATACCCTTCCGATTGCATGAGATGTGATATCCCAATGCTTCTACCAAACCTGAGACCCATACTATGACATCAGATGTGATATCAAACTCCTTCCCATTCCTATCTTGAGACCCTTCCTATAGCTTGAGATGTGATATCCAACTCCTTCCCATTCCAATTCTGAGACCCTTCCTATACCATGAGACTTGATATCTCAATGCTTCTACCAAACCTGAGACCCATACTATTGCATGAGATGTGATATCAAACTCCTTCCAATTCCAATCCTGAGAACCTTCCTATAACATGAGATGAGATATCCAAATCCTTCCCCTTCCAAACCTTAGACCCTTTCTTTATCATGAGATGTGATATCCAACTCCTTCCCATTCCAATCCTTAGACCCTTCTGATAGCATGAGATGTGATATCTCAATGCCTCTAATACCAAACCTGAGATCCTACCTCTAACATGAAATGTGATATCCAACTCCTTCCCCTTCCAAACCTGAGAGCCTTCCTATAACATGAGATGTGATATCGAAGTCCTTCCCATTCCAATCCTGAGACCCTTCCTATAACATGAGATGTGATATCCAACTCCTTCCCATTCCAACCTGAGACCCTTCCTATAGCATGAGATGGGATATCCAACTACTTCCAAATCCAATCCTGATACCCTTCCGATAGCATGAGATGTGATATCCCAATGCTTCTACCAAACCTGAGACCCATACTATGACATGAGATGTGATATCCAATTCCTTCCCATTCCAAACCGGAGACCCTTCCTACAGCATGTGATGTGATATCTCAATGCTCTAATACCAAAACTGAGACCCGTCCTATAGCATGAGATGTGATATCCAACTCCTTCCCATCCCAATCCTGAGACACTTTCGATAGCAGAGATGTGATATCTCAATTCTTATACCAAACCTGAGACCCTTCCTATAACATGAAATGGGATATCCAACTCCTTCCCATTCCAAACCTGAGACCCTTCCGATAGCAGAGATGTGATATCTCAATGTCTCTAATGCCAAACCTGAGATCCTTCCGATAGCATGATATGTGATATCGCAATGCTTCTAATACCAAACCTGAGATCCTTCCTATAACATGAGATGTGATATCCAAATCCTTCCCGTTCCAAACCTGAGACCCTTCCGATAGCATGAGATGTGATATCTCAATGCCTCTAATACCAAACCTGAGATCATTCCGATAGCATGAGATGTGATAGCTCAATGCTTCTAATACCAAACCTGAAATCCTTCCTATAACATGAGATGTGATATCCAAATCCTTCCCCTTCGAAACCTGAGACCTTCCCTTTAGCATGAGATGTGACATCAAACTCGTTCCCATTCCAATCCTGAGACCCTTCTGATAGCATGAGATGTGATATCTCAATGCCTCTAATACCAAACCTGAGATCCTACCTCTAACATGAAATGTGATATCCAACTCCTTCCCTTTCCAAACCTGAGAGCCTTCCTATAGCATGAGATTTGATATCCAAGTCCTTCTCATTCCAATCCGGAGACCCTTCCTATAACATGAGATGTGATATCCAACTCCTTCTGATTCCAACCTGAGACCCTTCCTATAGCATGAGATTGGATATCCAACTCCTTCCAAATCCAATTCTGATACCCTTCCGATAGCATGAGATGTGATATCCCAATGCTTCTACAAAACCTGACACCAATACTATGACATCAGATGTGATATCAAACTGCTTCCCATTCCAATCTTGAGACCCTTCCTATAGCTTGAGATGTGATATCCAACTCCTTCCCATTCCAATCCTGAGACCCTTCCTATAGCATGAGATGTGATATCTCAATGCTTATACCAAACCTGAGACCCTTCCTATAGCATGAGATGTGATATCCCATTCCTTCCCATTCCAAAATGAGACCCTTCCTATAGCATGAGATGTGATGTCTGAATGCTTCTAATACCAAATCTGAGATCCTTCCTATAACACGAGATGTGATATCAAAATCCTTCACCTTCCAAACCTGAGACCCTCCCTTTGGCATGAGATGTGATATCCAACTCCTTCCCATTCCAATCCTGAGACCCTTCCTACAGCATGAGATGTGATATCTCAATGATTCTAATAACAAACCCGAGACCCGTCCTATAACATAACATGAGATCCAACTCCTTCCCATTCCAATCCTGAGACCCTTCCTATAGCATGAGATGTGATATCTCAATGCTTATACCAAACCTGAGACCCTTCCTATAGCATGAGATGTGATATCCAAATCCTTCCCATTCCAATCCTGAGACCCTTCCTATAGCATGAGATGTGATATCTCAATGCCTCTAATACCAAAAATGAGATCCATCCTCTAACATGAAATGTGATATCCAACTCCTTCCCTTTCCAAACCTGAGAGCCTACCTATAGCATGATATGTGATATCCAAGTCCTTCCCATTCCAATCCTTAGACCCTTCCTACAGCATGAGATGTGATATCTCAATGATTCTAATACCAAACCTGAGACCTGTCCTATAACATGAGATGGGATATCCAACTCCTTCCATTTCAATCCTGAGACACTTCCGATAGCAGAGATGTGATATCTCAATGCTGATACCAACCCTGAGACCCTTCCTATAACATGAGATGTGGTATCCAACTCCTTCCCCTTCCAAACCTGAGACCCTCCCTTTGGCATGAGATGTGATATCCAACTCCTTCCCATTCCAATCCTGAGACCCTTCTGATAGCATGAGATGTGATATCTCAATGCCTCTAATACCAAACCTGAGATCCTACCTCTAACATGAAATGTGATATCCAACTCCTTCCCCTTCCAAACCTGAGAGCCTTCCTATAACATGAGATGTGATATCGAAGTCCTTCCCATTCCAATCCTGAGACCCTTCCTATAGCATGAGATGTGATATCCAACTCCTTCCCATTCCAACCTGAGACCCTTCCTATAGCATGAGATGGGATATCCAACTACTTCCAAATCCAATCCTGATACCCTTCCGATAGCATGAGATATGATATCCCAATGCTTCTACCAAACCTGAGACCCATACTATGGCATGAGATGTGATATCAAACTCCTTCCCATTCCAATCCCGAGACCCTTCCTATAGCTTGAGATGTGATATCCAACTCCTTCCCATTCCATCCTGAGACCCTTCCTATACCAGGAGACTTGCTATCTCAATGCTTCTAATACCAAACCTGACACCCGTCCTATAACATGAGTTGTGATATCCAAATCCTTCCCCTTCCAAACCTTAGACCCTTCCTTTATCATGAGATGTGATATCCAACTCCTTCCCATTCCAATCCTGAGACCCTTCCCATATCATGAGATTTGTTATCTCAATGCTTCTAATATCAAACTTGAGACCCTCCCTATAGCATGAGATGTGATATCCAAGTCCTTCCCATTCCAATCCTGAGACCCTTCCTATAGCATGATGTTATATCTCAATGCTTCTAATACCAAAACTGAGACCCTTCCTATAACATGATATGGGATATCCAACTCCTTCCCATTCCAATCCTAAAACCCTTCCGATAGCAGAGATGTGATATCTCAATGCTTATACCAAACCTGAGACCCTTCCTATGGCATGAGATGTCATATACAACTCCTTCCCATTCCAATCCTGAGACCCTTCCTATAGCATGAGATGTGATATCTCAATGCTTATACCAAACCTGAGACCCTTCCTATAGCATGAGATGTGATATCCCATTCCTTCCCATTCCAAAATGAGACCCTTCCTATAGCATGAGATGTGATGTCTCAATGCTTCTAATACCAAATCTGAGATCCTTCCTATAACACGAGATGTGATATCAAAATCCTTCCCCTTCCAAACCTGAGACCCTCCCTTTGGCATGAGATGTGATATCCAACTCCTTCCCATTCCAATCCTGAGACCCATCCTACAGCATGAGATGTGATATCTCAATGATTCTAATAACAAACCCGAGACCCGTCCTATAACATGAGATGTGATATCCAACTCCTTCCCATTCCAATCCTGAGACCCTTCCTATAGCATGAGATGTGATATCTCAATGCTTATACCAAACCTGAGACCCTTCCTATAGCATGAGATGTGATATCCAAATCCTTCCCATTCCAATCCTGAGACCCTTCCTATAGCATGAGATGTGATATCTCAATGCCTCTAATACCAAACATGAGATCCATTTTCTAACATGAAATGTGATATCCAACTCCTTCCCTTTCCAAACCTGAGAGCCTACCTATAGCATGAGATGTGATATCCAAGTCCTTCCCATTCCAATCCTTAGACCCTTCCTACAGCATGAGATGTGATATCTCAATGATTCTAATACCAAACCTGAGACCCGTCCTATAACATGAGATGGGATATCCAACTCCTTCCATTTCAATCCTGAGACACTTCCGATAGCAGAGATGTGATATCTCAATGCTTATACTAACCCTGAGACCCTTCCTCTAACATGAGATGTGGTATCCAACTCCTTCCCATTCCAAACATGAGACCCTTCCTATAGCAAGAATGTGATATCCATCTCCTTCCCATTCCAATCCTGAGACCATTCCTATAGCATGAGATGTGATATCTCAATGCTTCTAATAGCAAACCTGTGATCCTTCCTATGACATGAGATGTGATATCCAATTCCTTCCCATGCCAAACCGGAGACCCTTCCTACAGCATGTGATGTGATATCTCAATGCTTCTAATACCAAACCTGAGACCCGTCCTATAGCATGAGATGTGATATCCAACTCCTTCCCATCCCAATCCTGAGACACTTTTGATAGCAGAGATGTGATATCTCAACTCTTATACCAAACCTGAGACCCTTCCTATAACATGAAATGGGATATCCAACTCCTTCCCATTCCAAACCTGAGACCCTTCCGATAGCAGAGATGTGATATCTCAATGTCTCTAATACCAAACCTGAGATCCTTCCGATAGCATGAGATGTGATATCTCAATGCTTCTAATACCAAACCTGAGATCCTTCCTATAACATGAGATGTGATATCCAACTCCTTCCCATTCCAACCTGAGACCCTTCCTATAGCATGAGATGGGATATCCAACTACTTCCAAATCCAATCCTGATACCCTTCCGATAGCATGAGATGTGATATCCCAATGCTTCTACCAAACCTGAGACCCATACTATGGCATGAGATGTGATATCAAACTCCTTCCCATTCCAATCCCGAGACCCTTCCTATAGCTTGAGATGTGATATCCAACTCCTTCCCATTCCATCCTGAGACCCTTCCTATACCAGGAGACTTGCTATCTCAATGCTTCTAATACCAAACCTGACACCCGTCCTATAACATGAGTTGTGATATCCAAATCCTTCCCCTTCCAAACCTTAGACCCTTCCTTTATCATGAGATGTGATATCCAACTCCTTCCCATTCCAATCCTGAGACCCTTCCCATATCATGAGATTTGTTATCTCAATGCTTCTAATATCAAACTTGAGACCCTCCCTATAGCATGAGATGTGATATCCAAGTCCTTCCCATTCCAATCCTGAGACCCTTCCTATAGCATGATGTGATATCTCAATGCTTCTAATACCAAAACTGAGACCCTTCCTATAACATGATATGGGATATCCAACTCCTTCCCATTCCAACCCTAAAACCCTTCCGATAGCAGAGATGTGATATCTCAATGCTTATACCAAACCTGAGACCCTTCCTATGGCATGAGATGTCATATACAACTCCTTCCCATTCCAATCCTGAGACCCTTCCTATAGCATGAGATGTGATATCTCAATGCTTATACCAAACCTGAGACCCTTCCTATAGCATGAGATGTGATATCCCATTCCTTCCCATTCCAAAATGAGACCCTTCCTATAGCATGAGATGTGATGTCTCAATGCTTCTAATACCAAATCTGAGATCCTTCCTATAACACGAGATGTGATATCAAAATCCTTCCCCTTCCAAACCTGAGACCCTCCCTTTGGCATGAGATGTGATATCCAACTCCTTCCCATTCCAATCCTGAGACCCATCCTACAGCATGAGATGTGATATCTCAATGATTCTAATAACAAACCCGAGACCCGTCCTATAACATGAGATGTGATATCCAACTCCTTCCCATTCCAATCCTGAGACCCTTCCTATAGCATGAGATGTGATATCTCAATGCTTATACCAAACCTGAGACCCTTCCTATAGCATGAGATGTGATATCCAAATCCTTCCCATTCCAATCCTGAGACCCTTCCTATAGCATGAGATGTGATATCTCAATGCCTCTAATACCAAACATGAGATCCATTTTCTAACATGAAATGTGATATCCAACTCCTTCCCTTTCCAAACCTGAGAGCCTACCTATAGCATGAGATGTGATATCCAAGTCCTTCCCATTCCAATCCTTAGACCCTTCCTACAGCATGAGATGTGATATCTCAATGATTCTAATACCAAACCTGAGACCCGTCCTATAACATGAGATGGGATATCCAACTCCTTCCATTTCAATCCTGAGACACTTCCGATAGCAGAGATGTGATATCTCAATGCTTATACTAACCCTGAGACCCTTCCTCTAACATGAGATGTGGTATCCAACTCCTTCCCATTCCAAACATGAGACCCTTCCTATAGCAAGAATGTGATATCCATCTCCTTCCCATTCCAATCCTGAGACCATTCCTATAGCATGAGATGTGATATCTCAATGCTTCTAATAGCAAACCTGTGATCCTTCCTATGACATGAGATGTGATATCCAATTCCTTCCCATGCCAAACCGGAGACCCTTCCTACAGCATGTGATGTGATATCTCAATGCTTCTAATACCAAACCTGAGACCCGTCCTATAGCATGAGATGTGATATCCAACTCCTTCCCATCCCAATCCTGAGACACTTTTGATAGCAGAGATGTGATATCTCAACTCTTATACCAAACCTGAGACCCTTCCTATAACATGAAATGGGATATCCAACTCCTTCCCATTCCAAACCTGAGACCCTTCCGATAGCAGAGATGTGATATCTCAATGTCTCTAATACCAAACCTGAGATCCTTCCGATAGCATGAGATGTGATATCTCAATGCTTCTAATACCAAACCTGAGATCCTTCCTATAACATGAGATGTGATATCCAACTCCTTCCCATTCCAACCTGAGACCCTTCCTATAGCATGAGGTGGGATATCCAACTACTTCCAAATCCAATCCTGATACCCTTCCGATAGCATGAGATGTGATATCCCAATGCTTCTACCAAACCTGAGACCCATACTATGGCATGAGATGTGATATCAAACTCCTTCCCATTCCAATCCCGAGACCCTTCCTATAGCTTGAGATGTGATATCCAACTCCTTCCCATTCCATCCTGAGACCCTTCCTATACCAGGAGACTTGCTATCTCAATGCTTCTAATACCAAACCTGACACCCGTCCTATAACATGAGTTGTGATATCCAAATCCTTCCCCTTCCAAACCTTAGACCCTTCCTTTATCATGAGATGTGATATCCAACTCCTTCCCATTCCAATCCTGAGACCCTTCCCATATCATGAGATTTGTTATCTCAATGCTTCTAATATCAAACTTGAGACCCTCCCTATAGCATGAGAAGTGATATCCAAGTCCTTCCCATTCCAATCCTGAGACCCTTCCTATAGCATGATGTGATATCTCAATGCTTCTAATACCAAAACTGAGACCCTTCCTATAACATGATATGGGATATCCAACTCCTTCCCATTCCAACCCTAAAACCCTTCCGATAGCAGAGATGTGATATCTCAATGCTTATACCAAACCTGAGACCCTTCCTATGGCATGAGATGTCATATACAACTCCTTCCCATTCCAATCCTGAGACCCTTCCTATAGCATGAGATGTGATATCTCAATGCTTTTACCAAACCTGAGACCCTTCCTATAGCATGAGATGTGATATCCCATTCCTTCCCATTCCAAAATGAGACCCTTCCTATAGCATGAGATGTGATGTCTCAATGCTTCTAATACCAAATCTGAGATCCTTCCTATAACACGAGATGTGATATCAAAATCCTTCCCCTTCCAAACCTGAGACCCTCCCTTTGGCATGAGATGTGATATCCAACTCCTTCCCATTCCAATCCTGAGACCCATCCTACAGCATGAGATAAGATATCTCAATGATTCTAATAACAAACCCGAGACCCGTCCTATAACATGAGATGTGATATCCAACTCCTTCCCATTCCAATCCTGAGACCCTTCCTATAGCATGAGATGTGATATCTCAATGCTTATACCAAACCTGAGACCCTTCCTATAGCATGAGATGTGATATCCAAATCCTTCCCATTCCAATCCTGAGACCCTTCCTATAGCATGAGATGTGATATCTCAATGCCTCTAATACCAAACATGAGATCCATTTTCTAACATGAAATGTGATATCCAACTCCTTCCCTTTCCAAACCTGAGAGCCTACCTATAGCATGAGATGTGATATCCAAGTCCTTCCCATTCCAATCCTTAGACCCTTCCTACAGCATGAGATGTGATATCTCAATGATTCTAATACCAAACCTGAGACCCGTCCTATAACATGAGATGGGATATCCAACTCCTTCCATTTCAATCCTGAGATACTTCCGATAGCAGAGATGTGATATCTCAATGCTTATACTAACCCTGAGACCCTTCCTCTAACATGAGATGTGGTATCCAACTCCTTCCCATTCCAAACATGAGATCCTTCCTATAGCAAGAATGTGATATCCATCTCCTTCCCATTCCAATCCTGAGACCATTCCTATAGCATGAGATGTGATATCTCAATGCTTCTAATAGCAAACCTGTGATCCTTCCTATGACATGAGATGTGATATCCAATTCCTTCCCATGCCAAACCGGAGACCCTTCCTACAGCATGTGATGTGATATCTCAATGCTTCTAATACCAAACCTGAGACCCGTCCTATAGCATGAGATGTGATATCCAACTCCTTCCCATCCCAATCCTGAGACACTTTTGATAGCAGAGATGTGATATCTCAACTCTTATACCAAACCTGAGACCCTTCCTATAACATGAAATGGGATATCCAACTCCTTCCCATTCCAAACCTGAGACCCTTCCGATAGCATGAGATGTGATATCTCAATGCCTCTAATACCAAACCTGAGATCCTTCCGATCGCATGAGATGTGATATCTCAATGCTTCTAATACCAAACCTGAAATCCTTCCTATAACATGAGATGTGATATCCAAATCCTTCCGCTTCCAAACCTGAGACCTTCCCTTTAGCATGAGATGTGATATCCAACTCGTTCCCATTCCAATCCTGAGACCCTTCTGGTAGCATGAGATGTGATATCTCAATGCCTCTAATACCAAACCTGAGATCCTACCTCTAACATGAAATGTGATATCCAACTCCTTCCCTTTCCAAACCTGAGAGCCTTCCTATAGCATGAGATGTGATATCCAAGTCCTTCTCATTCCAATCCGGAGACCCTTCCTATAACATGAGATGTGATATCCAACTCCTTCTGATTCCAACCTAAGACCCTTCCTATAGCATGAGATTGGATATCCAACTCCTTCCAAATCCAATCCTGATACCCTTCTGATTGCATGGGATGTGATATCCCAATGCTTCTACCAAACCTGAGACCCATACTATGACATCAGATGTGATATCAAACTCCTTCCCATTCCAATCTTGAGACCCTTCCTATAGCTTGAGATGTGATATCCAACTCCTTCCCATTCCAATTCTGAGACCCTTCCTATACCATGAGACTTGATATCTCATTGCTTCTACCAAACCTGAGACCCATACTATTGCATGAGATGTGATATCAAACTCCTTCCAATTCCAATCCTGAGAACCTTCCTATAACATGAGATGAGATATCCAAATCCTTCCCCTTCCAAACCTTAGACCCTTTCTTTATCATGAGATGTGATATACAACTCCTTCCCATTCCAATCCTGAGACCCTTCCTATAGCATGAGATGTGATATCTCAATGCTTCTAATACCAAAACTGAGACCCTTCCTATACCATGATATGGGATATCCAACTCCTTCCCATTCCAATCCTAAAACCCTTCCGATAGCAGAGATGTGATATCTCAATGCTTATACCAAACCTGAGAACCTTCCTATGGCATGAGATGTCATATACAACTCCTTCCCATTCCAATCCTGAGACCCTTCCTATAGCATGAGATGTGATATCTCAATGCTTATACCAAACCTGAGACCCTTCCTATAGCATGAGATGTGATATCCCATTCCTTCCCATTCCAAAATGAGACCCTTCCTATAGCATGAGATGTGATGTCTGAATGCTTCTAATACCAAATCTGAGATCCTTCCTATAACACGAGATGTGATATCAAAATCCTTCCCCTTCCAAACCTGAGACCCTCCCTTTGGCATGAGATGTGATATCCAACTCCTTCCAATTCCAATCCTGAGACCCTTCCTACAGCATGAGATGTGATATCTCAATGATTCTAATAACAAACCCGAGACCCGTCCTATAACATGAGATGTGATATCCAACTCCTTCCCATTCCAATCCTGAGACCCTTCCTATAGCATGATATGTGATATCTCAATGCTTATACCAAACCTGAGACCCTTCCTATAGCATGAGATGTGATATCCAAATCCTTCCCATTCCAATCCTGAGACCCTTCCTATAGCATGAGATGAGATATCTCAATGCCTCTAATACCAAAAATGAGATCCATCCTGTAACATGAAATGGGATATCCAACTCCTTCCCTTTCCAAACCTGAGAGCCTACCTATAGCATGAGATGTGATATCCGAGTCCTTCCCATTCCAATCCTTAGACCCTTCCTACAGCATGAGATGTGATATCTCAATGATTCTAATACCAAACCTGAGACCTGTCCTATAACATGAGATGGGATATCCAACTCCTTCCATTTCAATCCTGAGACACTTCCGATAGCAGAGATGTGATATCTCAATGCTGATACCAACCCTGAGACCCTTCCTATAACATGAGATGTGGTATCCAACTCCTTCCCCTTCCAAACCTGAGACCCTCCCTTTGGCATGAGATGTGATATCCAACTCCTTCCCATTCCAATCCTGAGACCCTTCTGATAGCATGAGATGTGATATCTCAATGCCTCTAATACCAAACCTGAGATCCTACCTCTAACATGAAATGTGATATCCAACTCCTTCCCCTTCCAAACCTGAGAGCCTTCCTATAACATGAGATTTGATATCGAAGTCCTTCCCATTCCAATCCTGAGACCCTTCCTATAGCATGAGATGTGATATCCAACTCCTTCCCATTCCAACCTGAGACCCTTCCTATAGCATGAGATGGGATATCCAACTACTTCCAAATCCAATCCTGATACCCTTCCGATAGCATGAGATGTGATATCCCAATGCTTCTACCAAACCTGAGACCCATACTATGGCAGGAGATGTGATATCAAACTCCTTCCCATTCCAATCCCGAGACCCTTCCTATAGCTTGAGATGTGATATCCAACTCCTTCCCATTCCAATTCTGAGACCCTTCCTATACCAGGAGACTTGCTATCTCAATGCTTCTAATACCAAACCTGACACCCGTCCTATAACATGAATTGTGATATCCAAATCTATCCCCTTCCAAACCTTAGACCATTCCTTTATCATGAGATGTGATATCCAACTCCTTCCCATTCCAATCCTGAGACCCTTCCCATATCATGAGATTTGTTATCTCAATGCTTCTAATATCAAACTTGAGACCCTCCCTATAGCATGAGATGTGATATCCAAGTCCTTCCCATTCCAATCCTGAGACCCTTCCTATAGCATGATGTGATATCTCAATGCTTCTAATACCAAAACTGAGACCCTTCCTATAACATGATATGGGACATCCAACTCCTTCCCATTCCAATCCTAAAACCCTTCCGATAGCAGAGATGTGATATCTCAATGCTTATACCAAACCTGAGACCCTTCCTATGGCATGAGATGTCATATACAACTCCTTCCCATTCCAATCCTGAGACCCTTCCTATAGCATGAGATGTGATATCTCAATGCTTATACCAAACCTGAGACCCTTCCTATAGCATGAGATGTGATATCCCATTCCTTCCCATTCCAAAATGAGACCCTTCCTATAGCATGAGATGTGATGTCTGAATGCTTCTAATACCAAATCTGAGATCCTTCCTATAACACGAGATGTGATATCAAAATCCTTCCCCTTCCAAACCTGAGACCCTCCCTTTGGCATGAGATGTGATATCCAACTCCTTCCCATTCCAATCCTGAGACCCTTTCTACAGCATGAGATGTGATATCTCAATGATTCTAATAACAAACCCGAGACCCGTCCTATAACATGAGATGTGATATCCAACTCCTTCCCATTCCAATCCTGAGACCCTTCCTATAGCATGAGATGTGATATCTCAATGCTTATACCAAACCTGAGACCCTTCCTATAGCATGAGATGTGATATCCAAATCCTTCCCATTCCAATCTTGAGACCCTTCCTATAGCATGAGATGTGATATCTCAATGCCTCTAATACCAAACATGAGATCCATTTTCTAACATGAAATGTGATATCCAACTCCTTCCCTTTCCAAACCTGAGAGCCTACCTATAGCATGGGATGTGATATCCAAGTCCTTCCCATTCCAATCCTTAGACCCTTCATACAGCATGAGATGTGATATCTCAATGATTCTAATACCAAACCTCAGACCCGTCCTATAACATGAGATGGGATATCCAACTCCTTCCATTTCAATCCTGAGACACTTCCGATAGCAGAGATGTGATATCTCAATGCTTATACCAACCCTGAGACCCTTCCTCTAACATGAGATGTGGTATCCAACTCCTTCCCATTCCAAACATGAGACCCTTCCTATAGCAAGAATGTGATATCCATCTCCTTCCCATTCCAATCCTGAGACCATTCCTATAGCATGAGATGTGATATCTCAATGCTTCTAATAGCAAACCTGTGATCCTTCCTATGACATGCGATGTGATATCCAATTCCTTCCCATGCCAAACCGGAGACCCTTCCTACAGCATGTGATGTGATATCTCAATGCTTCTAATACCAAACCTGAGACCCGTCCTATAGCATGAGATGTGATATCCAACTCCTTCCCATCCCAATCCTGAGACACTTTTGATAGCAGAGATGTGATATCTCAATTCTTATACCAAACCTGAGACCCTTCCTATAACATGAAATGGGATATCCAACTCCTTCCCATTCCAATCCTGAGACCCTTCCTATAGCATGAGATGTGATATCCAACTCCTTCCCATTCCAACCTGAGACCCTTCCTATAGCATGAGATGGGATATCCAACTACTTCCAAATCCAATCCTGATACCCTTCCGATAGCATGAGATGTGATATCCCAATGCTTCTACCAAACCTGAGACCCATACTATGGCAGGAGATGTGATATCAAACTCCTTCCCATTCCAATCCCGAGACCCTTCCTATAGCTTGAGATGTGATATCCAACTCCTTCCCATTCCAATTCTGAGACCCTTCCTATACCAGGAGACTTGCTATCTCAATGCTTCTAATACCAAACCTGACACCCGTCCTATAACATGAGTTGTGATATCCAAATCTATCCCCTTCCAAACCTTAGACCATTCCTTTATCATGAGATGTGATATCCAACTCCTTCCCATTCCAATCCTGAGACCCTTCCCATATCATGAGATTTGTTATCTCAATGCTTCTAATATCAAACTTGAGACCCTCCCTATAGCATGAGATGTGATATCCAAGTCCTTCCCATTCCAATCCTGAGACCCTTCCTATAGCATGATGTGATATCTCAATGCTTCTAATACCAAAACTGAGACCCTTCCTATAACATGATATGGGATATCCAACTCCTTCCCATTCCAATCCTAAAACCCTTCCGATAGCAGAGATGTGATATCTCAATGCTTATACCAAACCTGAGACCCTTCCTATGGCATGAGATGTCATATACAACTCCTTCCCATTCCAATCCTGAGACCCTTCCTATAGCATGAGATGTGATATCTCAATGCTTATACCAAACCTGAGACCCTTCCTATAGCATGAGATGTGATATCCCATTCCTTCCCATTCCAAAATGAGACCCTTCCTATAGCATGAGATGTGATGTCTCAATGCTTCTAATACCAAATCTGAGATCCTTCCTATAACACGAGATGTGATATCAAAATCCTTCCCCTTCCAAACCTGAGACCATCCCTTGGGCATGAGATGTGATATCCAACTCCTTCCCATTCCAATCCTGAGACCCTTCCTACAGCATGAGATGTGATATCTCAATGATTCTAATAACAAACCCGAGACCCGTCCTATAACATGAGATGTGATATCCAACTCCTTCCCATTCCAATCCTGAGACCCTTCCTATAGCATGAGATGTGATATCTCAATGCTTATACCAAACCTGGTACCCTTCCTATAGCATGAGATGTGATATCCAAATCCTTCCCATTCCAATCTTGAGACCCTTCCTATAGCATGAGATGTGATATCTCAATGCCTCTAATACCAAACATGAGATCCATTTTCTAACATGAAATGTGATATCCAACTCCTTCTCTTTCCAAACCTGAGAGCCTACCTATAGCATGGGATGTGATATCCAAGTCCGTCCCATTCCAATCCTTAGACCCTTCCTACAGCATGAGATGTGATATCTCAATGATTCTAATACCAAACCTGAGACCCGTCCTATAACATGAGATGGGATATCCAACTCCTTCCATTTCAATCCTGAGACACTTCCGATAGCATGAGATGTGATATCTCAATGCTTATACCAAACCTGAGACCCTTCCTATAGCATGAGATGTGATATCCCATTCCTTCCCATTCCAAAATGAGACCCTTCCTATAGCATGAGATGTGATGTCTCAATGCTTCTAATACCAAATCTGAGATCCTTCCTATAACACGAGATGTGATATCAAAATCCTTCCCCTTCCAAACCTGAGACCCTCCCTTTGGCATGAGATGTGATATCCAACTCCTTCCCATTCCAATCCTGAGACCCTTCCTACAGCAGGAGATGTGATATCTCAATGATTCTAATAACAAACCCGAGACCCGTCCTATAACATGAGATGTGATATCCAACTCCTTCCCATTCCAATCCTGAGACCCTTCCTATAGCATGAGATGTGATATCTCAATGCTTATACCAAACCTGAGACCCTTCCTATAGCATGAGATGTGATATCCAAATCCTTCCCATTCCAATCTTGAGACCCTTCCTATAGCATGAGATGTGATATCTCAATGCCTCTAATACCAAACATGAGATCCATTTTCTAACATGAAATGTGATATCCAACTCCTTCCCTTTCCAAACCTGAGAGCCTACCTATAGCATGGGATGTGATATCCAAGTCCTTCCCATTCCAATCCTTAGACCCTTCCTACAGCATGAGATGTGATATCTCAATGATTCTAATACCAAACCTGAGACCCGTCCTATAGCATGAGATGGGATATCCAACTCCTTCCATTTCAATCCTGAGACACTTTTGATAGCAGAGATGTGATATCTCAATTCTTATACCAAACCTGAGACCCTTCCTATAACATGAAATGGGATATCCAACTCCTTCCCATTCCAATCCTGAGACCCTTCCTATAGCATGAGATGTGATATCCAACTCCTTCCCATTCCAACCTGAGACCCTTCCTATAGCATGAGATGGGATATCCAACTCCTTCCATTTCAATCCTGAGACACTTCCGATAGCAGAGATGTGATATCTCAATGCTTATACCAACCCTGAGACCCTTCCTCTAACATGAGATGTGGTATCCAACTCCTTCCCATTCCAAACATGAGACCCTTCCTACAGCAAGAATGTGATACCCATCTCCTTCCCATTCCAATCCTGAGACCATTCCTATAGCATGAGATGTGATATCTCAATGCTTCTAATAGCAAACCTGTGATCCTTCCTATGACATGAGATGTGATATCCAATTCCTTCCCATGCCAAACCGGAGACCCTTCCTACAGCATGTGATGTGATATCTCAATGCTTCTAATACCAAACCTGAGACCCGTCCTATAGCATGAGATGTGATATCCAACTCCTTCCCATCCCAATCCTGAGACACTTTTGATAGCAGAGATGTGATATCTCAATTCTTATACCAAACCTGAGACCCTTCCTATAACATGAAATGGGATATCCAACTCCTTCCCATTCCAAACCTGAGACCCTTCCGATAGCAGAGATGTGATATCTCAATGTCTCTAATACCAAACCTGAGATCCTTCCGATAGCATGAGATGTGATATCTCAATGCTTCTAATACCAAACCTGAGATCCTTCCTATAACATGAGATGTGATATCCAAATCCTTCCCGTTCCAAAACTGAGACCCTTCCGATAGCATGAGATGTGATATCTCAATGCCTCTAATACCAAACCTGAGATCCTTCCGATAGCATGAGATGTGATATCTCAATGCTTCTAATACCAAACCTGAAATCCTTCCTATAACATGAGATGTGATATCCAAATCCTTCCCCTTCCAAACCTGAGACCTTCCCTTTAGCATGAGATGTGATATCCAACTCGTTCCCATTCCAATTTTGAGACCCTTCTGATAGCATGAGATGTGATATCTCAATGCCTCTAATACCAAACCTGAGATCCTACCTCTAACATGAAATGTGATATCCAACTCCTTCCCTTTCCAATCCTGAGAGCCTTCCTATAGCATGAGATGTGATATCCAACTCCTTCCATTTCAATCCTGAGACACTTTTGATAGCAGAGATGTGATATCTCAATTCTTATACCAAACCTGAGACCCTTCCTATAACATGAAATGGGATATCCAACTCCTTCCCATTCCAATCCTGAGACCCTTCCTATAGCATGAGATGTGATATCCAACTCCTTCCCATTCCAACCTGAGACCCTTCCTATAGCATGAGATGGGATATCCAACTACTTCCAAATCCAATACTGATACCCTTCCGATAGCATGAGATGTGATATCCCAATGCTTCTACCAAACCTGAGACCCATACTATGGCAGGAGATGTGATATCAAACTCCTTCCCATTCCAATCCCGAGACCCTTCCTATAGCTTGAGATGTGATATCCAACTCCTTCCCAATCCAATTCTGAGACCCTTCCTATACCAGGAGACTTGCTATCTCAATGCTTCTAATACCAAACCTGACACCCGTCCTATAACATGAGTTGTGATATCCAAATCTATCCCCTTCCAAACCTTAGACCATTCCTTTATCATGAGATGTGATATCCAACTCCTTCACATTCCAATCCTGAGACCCTTCCCATATCATGAGATTTGTTATCTCAATGCTTCTAATATCAAACTTGAGACCCTCCATATAGCATGAGATGTGATATCTCAATGCTTATACCAAACCTGAGACCCTTCCTATAGCATGAGATGTGATATCCAAATCCTTCCCATTCCAATCTTGAGACCCTTCCTATAGCATGAGATGTGATATCTCAATGCCTCTAATACCAAACATGAGATCCATTTTCTAACATGAAATGTGATATCCAACTCCTTCCCTTTCCAAACCTGAGAGCCTACCTATAGCATGGGATGTGATATCCAAGTCCTTCCCATTCCAATCCTTAGACCCTTCCTACAGCATGAGATGTGATATCTCAATGATTCTAATACCAAACCTGAGACCCGTCCTATAACATGAGATGGGATATCCAACTCCTTCCATTTCAATCCTGAGACACTTCCGATAGCAGAGATGTGATATCTCAATGCTTATACCAACCCTGAGACCCTTCCTCCGACATGAGATGTGGTATCCAACTCCTTCCCATTCCAAACATGAGACCCTTCCTACAGCAAGAATGTGATACCCATCTCCTTCCCATTCCAATCCTGAGACCATTCCTATAGCATGAGATGTGATATCTCAATGCTTCTAATAGCAAACCTGTGATCCTTCCTATGACATGAGATGTGATATCCAATTCCTTCCCATGCCAAACCGGAGACCCTTCCTACAGCATGTGATGTGATATCTCAATGCTTCTAATACCAAACCTGAGACCCGTCCTATAGCATGAGATGTGATATCCAACTCCTTCCCATCCCAATCCTGAGACACTTTTGATAGCAGAGATGTGATATCTCAATTCTTATACCAAACCTGAGACCCTTCCTATAACATGAAATGGGATATCCAACTCCTTCCCATTCCAAACCTGAGACCCTTCCGATAGCAGAGATGTGATATCTCAATGTCTCTAATACCAAACCTGAGATCCTTCCTATAACATGAGATGTGATATCCAAATCCTTCCCGTTCCAAAACTGAGACCCTTCCGATAGCATGAGATGTGATATCTCAATGCCTCTAATACCAAACCTGAGATCCTTCCGATAGCATGAGATGTGATATCTCAATGCTTCTAATACCAAACCTGAAATCCTTCCTATAACATGAGATGTGATATCCAAATCCTTCCCCTTCCAAACCTGAGACCTTCCCTTTAGCATGAGATGTGATATCCAACTCGTTCCCATTCCAATTTTGAGACCCTTCTGATGGCATGAGATGTGATATCTCAATGCCTCTAATACCAAACCTGAGATCCTACCTCTAACATGAAATGTGATATCCAACTCCTTCCCTTTCCAATCCTGAGAGCCTTCCTATAGCATGAGATGTGATATCCAACTCCTTCCATTTCAATCCTGAGACACTTTTGATAGCAGAGATGTGATATCTCAATTCTTATACCAAACCTGAGACCCTTCCTATAACATGAAATGGGATATCCAACTCCTTCCCATTCCAATCCTGAGACCCTTCCTATAGCATGAGATGTGATATCCAACTCCTTCCCATTCCAACCTGAGACCCTTCCTATAGCATGAGATGGGATATCCAACTACTTCCAAATCCAATACTGATACCCTTCCGATAGCATGAGATGTGATATCCCAATGCTTCTACCAAACCTGAGACCCATACTATGGCAGGAGATGTGATATCAAACTCCTTCCCATTCCAATCCCGAGACCCTTCCTATAGCTTGAGATGTGATATCCAACTCCTTCCCAATCCAATTCTGAGACCCTTCCTATACCAGGAGACTTGCTATCTCAATGCTTCTAATACCAAACCTGACACCCGTCCTATAACATGAGTTGTGATATCCAAATCTATCCCCTTCCAAACCTTAGACCATTCCTTTATCATGAGATGTGATATCCAACTCCTTCCCATTCCAATCCTGAGACCCTTCCCATATCATGAGATTTGTTATCTCAATGCTTCTAATATCAAACTTGAGACCCTCCCTATAGCATGAGATGTGATATCCAAGTCCTTCCCATTCCAATCCTGAGACCCTTCCTATAGCATGATGTGATATCTCAATGCTTCTAATACCAAAACTGAGACCCTTCCTATAACATGATATGGGATATCCAACTCCTTCCCATTCCAATCCTAAAACCCTTCCGATAGCAGAGATGTGATATCTCAATGCTTATACCAAACCTGAGACCCTTCCTATGGCATGAGATGTCATATACAACTCCTTCCCATTCCAATCCTGAGACCCTTCCTATAGCATGAGATGTGATATCTCAATTCTTATACCAAACCTGAGACCCTTCCTATAGCATGAGATGTGATATCCCATTCCTTCCCATTCCAAAATGAGACCCTTCCTATAGCATGAGATGTGATGTCTCAATGCTTTTAATACCAAATCTGAGATCCTTCCTATAAAACGAGATGTGATATCAAAATCCTTCCCCTTCCAAACCTGAGACCATCCCTTTGGCATGAGATGTGATATCCAACTCCTTCCCATTCCAATCCTGAGACCCTTCCTACAGCATGAGATGTGATATCTCAATGATTCTAATAACAAACCCGAGACCCGTCCTATAACATGAGATGTGATATCCAACTCCTTCCCATTCCAATCCTGAGACCCTTCCTATAGCATGAGATGTGATATCTCAATGCTTATACCAAACCTGGTACCCTTCCTATAGCATGAGATGTGATATCCAAATCCTTCCCATTCCAATCTTGAGACCCTTCCTATAGCATGAGATGTGATATCTCAATGCCTCTAATACCAAACATGAGATCCATTTTCTAACATGAAATGTGATATCCAACTCCTTCCCTTTCCAAACCTGAGAGCCTACCTATAGCATGGGATGTGATATCCAAGTCCTTCCCATTCCAATCCTTAGACCCTTCCTACAGCATGAGATGTGATATCTCAATGATTCTAATACCAAACCTGAGACCCGTCCTATAACATGAGATGGGATATCCAACTCCTTCCATTTCAATCCTGAGACACTTCCGATAGCATGAGATGTGATATCTCAATGCTTATACCAAACCTGAGACCCTTCCTATAGCATGAGATGTGATATCCCATTCCTTCCCATTCCAAAATGAGACCCTTCCTATAGCATGAGATGTGATGTCTCAATGCTTCTAATACCAAATCTGAGATCCTTCCTATAACACGAGATGTGATATCAAAATCCTTCCCCTTCCATACCTGAGACCCTCCCTTTGGCATGAGATGTGATATCCAACTCCTTCCCATTCCAATCCTGAGACCCTTCCTACAGCAGGAGATGTGATATCTCAATGATTCTAATAACAAACCCGAGACCCGTCCTATAACATGAGATGTGATATCCAACTCCTTCCCATTCCAATCCTGAGACCCTTCCTATAGCATGAGATGTGATATCTCAATGCTTATACCAAACCTGAGACCCTTCCTATAGCATGAGATGTGATATCCAAATCCTTCCCATTCCAATCTTGAGACCCTTCCTATAGCATGAGATGTGATATCTCAATGCCTCTAATACCAAACATGAAATCCATTTTCTAACATGAAATGTGATATCCAACTCCTTCCCTTTCCAAACCTGAGAGCCTACCTATAGCATGGGATGTGATATCCAAGTCCTTCCCATTCCAATCCTTAGACCCTTCCTACAGCATGAGATGTGATATCTCAATGATTCTAATACCAAACCTGAGACCCGTCCTATAACTTGAGATGGGATATCCAACTCCTTCCATTTCAATCCTGAGACACTTCCGATAGCAGAGATGTGATATCTCAATGCTTATACCAACCCTGAGACCCTTCCTCTAACATGAGATGTGGTATCCAACTCCTTCCCATTCCAAACATGAGACCCTTCCTATAGCAAGAATGTGATACCCATCTCCTTCCCATTCCAATCCTGAGACCATTCCTATAGCATGAGATGTGATATCTCAATGCTTCTAATAGCAAACCTGTGATCCTTCCTATGACATGAGATGTGATATCCAATTCCTTCCCATGCCAAACCGGAGACCCTTCCTACAGCATGTGATGTGATATCTCAATGCTTCTAATACCAAACCTGAGACCCGTCCTATAGCATGAGATGTGATATCCAACTCCTTCCCATCCCAATCCTGAGACACTTTTGATAGCAGAGATGTGATATCTCAATTCTTATACCAAACCTGAGACCCTTCCTATAACATGAAATGGGATATCCAACTCCTTCCCATTCCAAACCTGAGACCCTTCCGATAGCAGAGATGTGATATCTCAATGTCTCTAATACCAAACCTGAGATCCTTCCGATAGCATGAGATGTGATATCTCAATGCTTCTAATACCAAACCTGAGATCCTTCCTATAACATGAGATGTGATATCCAAATCCTTCCCGTTCCAAAACTGAGACCCTTCCGATAGCATGAGATGTGATATCTCAATGCCTCTAATACCAAACCTGAGATCCTTCCGATAGCATGAGATGTGATATCTCAATGCTTCTAATACCAAACCTGAAATCCTTCCTATAACATGAGATGTGATATCCAAATCCTTCCCCTTCCAAACCTGAGACCTTCCCTTTAGCATGAGATGTGATATCCAACTCGTTCCCATTCCAATTTTGAGACCCTTCTGATAGCATGAGATGTGATATCTCAATGCCTCTAATACCAAACCTGAGATCCTACCTCTAACATGAAATGTGATATCCAACTCCTTCCCTTTCCAATCCTGAGAGCCTTCCTATAGCATGAGATGTGATATCCAACTCCTTCCATTTCAATCCTGAGACACTTTTGATAGCAGAGATGTGATATCTCAATTCTTATACCAAACCTGAGACCCTTCCTATAACATGAAATGGGATATCCAACTCCTTCCCATTCCAATCCTGAGACCCTTCCTATAGCATGAGATGTGATATCCAACTCCTTCCCATTCCAACCTGAGACCCTTCCTATAGCATGAGATGGGATATCCAACTACTTCCAAATCCAATACTGATACCCTTCCGATAGCATGAGATGTGATATCCCAATGCTTCTACCAAACCTGAGACCCATACTATGGCAGGAGATGTGATATCAAACTCCTTCCCATTCCAATCCCGAGACCCTTCCTATAGCTTGAGATGTGATATCCAACTCCTTCCCAATCCAATTCTGAGACCCTTCCTATACCAGGAGACTTGCTATCTCAATGCTTCTAATACCAAACCTGACACCCGTCCTATAACATGAGTTGTGATATCCAAATCTATCCCCTTCCAAACCTTAGACCATTCCTTTATCATGAGATGTGATATCCAACTCCTTCACATTCCAATCCTGAGACCCTTCCCATATCATGAGATTTGTTATCTCAATGCTTCTAATATCAAACTTGAGACCCTCCATATAGCATGAGATGTGATATCTCAATGCTTATACCAAACCTGAGACCCTTCCTATAGCATGAGATGTGATATCCAAATCCTTCCCATTCCAATCTTGAGACCCTTCCTATAGCATGAGATGTGATATCTCAATGCCTCTAATACCAAACATGAGATCCATTTTCTAACATGAAATGTGATATCCAACTCCTTCCCTTTCCAAACCTGAGAGCCTACCTATAGCATGGGATGTGATATCCAAGTCCTTCCCATTCCAATCCTTAGACCCTTCCTACAGCATGAGATGTGATATCTCAATGATTCTAATACCAAACCTGAGACCCGTCCTATAACATGAGATGGGATATCCAACTCCTTCCATTTCAATCTTGAGACACTTCCGATAGCAGAGATGTGATATCTCAATGCTTATACCAACCCTGAGACCCTTCCTCCGACATGAGATGTGGTATCCAACTCCTTCCCATTCCAAACATGAGACCCTTCCTACAGCAAGAATGTGATACCCATCTCCTTCCCATTCCAATCCTGAGACCATTCCTATAGCATGAGATGTGATATCTCAATGCTTCTAATAGCAAACCTGTGATCCTTCCTATGACATGAGATGTGATATCCAATTCCTTCCCATGCCAAACCGGAGACCCTTCCTACAGCATGTGATGTGATATCTCAATGCTTCTAATACCAAACCTGAGACCCGTCCTATAGCATGAGATGTGATATCCAACTCCTTCCCATCCCAATCCTGAGACACTTTTGATAGCAGAGATGTGATATCTCAATTCTTATACCAAACCTGAGACCCTTCCTATAACATGAAATGGGATATCCAACTCCTTCCCATTCCAAACCTGAGACCCTTCCGATAGCAGAGATGTGATATCTCAATGTCTCTAATACCAAACCTGAGATCCTTCCTATAACATGAGATGTGATATCCAAATCCTTCCCGTTCCAAAACTGAGACCCTTCCGATAGCATGAGATGTGATATCTCAATGCCTCTAATACCAAACCTGAGATCCTTCCGATAGCATGAGATGTGATATCTCAATGCTTCTAATACCAAACCTGAAATCCTTCCTATAACATGAGATGTGATATCCAAATCCTTCCCCTTCCAAACCTGAGACCTTCCCTTTAGCATGAGATGTGATATCCAACTCGTTCCCATTCCAATTTTGAGACCCTTCTGATAGCATGAGATGTGATATCTCAATGCCTCTAATACCAAACCTGAGATCCTACCTCTAACATGAAATGTGATATCCAACTCCTTCCCTTTCCAATCCTGAGAGCCTTCCTATAGCATGAGATGTGATATCCAACTCCTTCCATTTCAATCCTGAGACACTTTTGATAGCAGAGATGTGATATCTCAATTCTTATACCAAACCTGAGACCCTTCCTATAACATGAAATGGGATATCCAACTCCTTCCCATTCCAATCCTGAGACCCTTCCTATAGCATGAGATGTGATATCCAACTCCTTCCCATTCCAACCTGAGACCCTTCCTATAGCATGAGATGGGATATCCAACTACTTCCAAATCCAATACTGATACCCTTCCGATAGCATGAGATGTGATATCCCAATGCTTCTACCAAACCTGAGACCCATACTATGGCAGGAGATGTGATATCAAACTCCTTCCCATTCCAATCCCGAGACCCTTCCTATAGCTTGAGATGTGATATCCAACTCCTTCCCAATCCAATTCTGAGACCCTTCCTATACCAGGAGACTTGCTATCTCAATGCTTCTAATACCAAACCTGACACCCGTCCTATAACATGAGTTGTGATATCCAAATCTATCCCCTTCCAAACCTTAGACCATTCCTTTATCATGAGATGTGATATCCAACTCCTTCCCATTCCAATCCTGAGACCCTTCCCATATCATGAGATTTGTTATCTCAATGCTTCTAATATCAAACTTGAGACCCTCCCTATAGCATGAGATGTGATATCCAAGTCCTTCCCATTCCAATCCTGAGACCCTTCCTATAGCATGATGTGATATCTCAATGCTTCTAATACCAAAACTGAGACCCTTCCTATAACATGATATGGGATATCCAACTCCTTCCCATTCCAATCCTAAAACCCTTCCGATAGCAGAGATGTGATATCTCAATGCTTATACCAAACCTGAGACCCTTCCTATGGCATGAGATGTCATATACAACTCCTTCCCATTCCAATCCTGAGACCCTTCCTATAGCATGAGATGTGATATCTCAATTCTTATACCAAACCTGAGACCCTTCCTATAGCATGAGATGTGATATCCCATTCCTTCCCATTCCAAAATGAGACCCTTCCTATAGCATGAGATGTGATGTCTCAATGCTTTTAATACCAAATCTGAGATCCTTCCTATAAAACGAGATGTGATATCAAAATCCTTCCCCTTCCAAACCTGAGACCATCCCTTTGGCATGAGATGTGATATCCAACTCCTTCCCATTCCAATCCTGAGACCCTTCCTACAGCATGAGATGTGATATCTCAATGATTCTAATAACAAACCCGAGACCCGTCCTATAACATGAGATGTGATATCCAACTCCTTCCCATTCCAATCCTGAGACCCTTCCTATAGCATGAGATGTGATATCTCAATGCTTATACCAAACCTGGTACCCTTCCTATAGCATGAGATGTGATATCCAAATCCTTCCCATTCCAATCTTGAGACCCTTCCTATAGCATGAGATGTGATATCTCAATGCCTCTAATACCAAACATGAGATCCATTTTCTAACATGAAATGTGATATCCAACTCCTTCCCTTTCCAAACCTGAGAGCCTACCTATAGCATGGGATGTGATATCCAAGTCCTTCCCATTCCAATCCTTAGACCCTTCCTACAGCATGAGATGTGATATCTCAATGATTCTAATACCAAACCTGAGACCCGTCCTATAACATGAGATGGGATATCCAACTCCTTCCATTTCAATCCTGAGACACTTCCGATAGCATGAGATGTGATATCCCAATGCTTCTACCAAACCTGAGACCCATACTATGGCAGGAGATGTGATATCAAACTCCTTCCCATTCCAATCCCGAGACCCTTCCTATAGCTTGAGATGTGATATCCAACTCCTTCCCAATCCAATTCTGAGACCCTTCCTATACCAGGAGACTTGCTATCTCAATGCTTCTAATACCAAACCTGACACCCGTCCTATAACATGAGTTGTGATATCCAAATCTATCCCCTTCCAAACCTTAGACCATTCCTTTATCATGAGATGTGATATCCAACTCCTTCCCATTCCAATCCTGAGACCCTTCCCATATCATGAGATTTGTTATCTCAATGCTTCTAATATCAAACTTGAGACCCTCCCTATAGCATGAGATGTGATATCCAAGTCCTTCCCATTCCAATCCTGAGACCCTTCCTATAGCATGATGTGATATCTCAATGCTTCTAATACCAAAACTGAGACCCTTCCTATAACATGATATGGGATATCCAACTCCTTCCCATTCCAATCCTAAAACCCTTCCGATAGCAGAGATGTGATATCTCAATGCTTATACCAAACCTGAGACCCTTCCTATGGCATGAGATGTCATATACAACTCCTTCCCATTCCAATCCTGAGACCCTTCCTATAGCATGAGATGTGATATCTCAATTCTTATACCAAACCTGAGACCCTTCCTATAGCATGAGATGTGATATCCCATTCCTTCCCATTCCAAAATGAGACCCTTCCTATAGCATGAGATGTGATGTCTCAATGCTTTTAATACCAAATCTGAGATCCTTCCTATAAAACGAGATGTGATATCAAAATCCTTCCCCTTCCAAACCTGAGACCATCCCTTTGGCATGAGATGTGATATCCAACTCCTTCCCATTCCAATCCTGAGACCCTTCCTACAGCATGAGATGTGATATCTCAATGATTCTAATAACAAACCCGAGACCCGTCCTATAACATGAGATGTGATATCCAACTCCTTCCCATTCCAATCCTGAGACCCTTCCTATAGCATGAGATGTGATATCTCAATGCTTATACCAAACCTGGTACCCTTCCTATAGCATGAGATGTGATATCCAAATCCTTCCCATTCCAATCTTGAGACCCTTCCTATAGCATGAGATGTGATATCTCAATGCCTCTAATACCAAACATGAGATCCATTTTCTAACATGAAATGTGATATCCAACTCCTTCCCTTTCCAAACCTGAGAGCCTACCTATAGCATGGGATGTGATATCCAAGTCCTTCCCATTCCAATCCTTAGACCCTTCCTACAGCATGAGATGTGATATCTCAATGATTCTAATACCAAACCTGAGACCCGTCCTATAACATGAGATGGGATATCCAACTCCTTCCATTTCAATCCTGAGACACTTCCGATAGCATGAGATGTGATATCTCAATGCTTATACCAAACCTGAGACCCTTCCTATAGCATGAGAAGTGATATCCCATTCCTTCCCATTCCAAAATGAGACCCTTCCTATAGCATGAGATGTGATGTCTCAATGCTTCTAATACCAAATCTGAGATCCTTCCTATAACACGAGATGTGATATCAAAATCCTTCCCCTTCCATACCTGAGACCCTCCCTTTGGCATGAGATGTGATATCCAACTCCTTCCCATTCCAATCCTGAGACCCTTCCTACAGCAGGAGATGTGATATCTCAATGATTCTAATAACAAACCCGAGACCCGTCCTATAACATGAGATGTGATATCCAACTCCTTCCCATTCCAATCCTGAGACCCTTCCTATAGCATGAGATGTGATATCTCAATGCTTATACCAAACCTGAGACCCTTCCTATAGCATGAGATGTGATATCCAAATCCTTCCCATTCCAATCTTGAGACCCTTCCTATAGCATGAGATGTGATATCTCAATGCCTCTAATACCAAACATGAAATCCATTTTCTAACATGAAATGTGATATCCAACTCCTTCCCTTTCCAAACCTGAGAGCCTACCTATAGCATGGGATGTGATATCCAAGTCCTTCCCATTCCAATCCTTAGACCCTTCCTACAGCATGAGATGTGATATCTCAATGATTCTAATACCAAACCTGAGACCCGTCCTATAACTTGAGATGGGATATCCAACTCCTTCCATTTCAATCCTGAGACACTTCCGATAGCAGAGATGTGATATCTCAATGCTTATACCAACCCTGAGACCCTTCCTCTAACATGAGATGTGGTATCCAACTCCTTCCCATTCCAAACATGAGACCCTTCCTATAGCAAGAATGTGATACCCATCTCCTTCCCATTCCAATCCTGAGACCATTCCTATAGCATGAGATGTGATATCTCAATGCTTCTAATAGCAAACCTGTGATCCTTCCTATGACATGAGATGTGATATCCAATTCCTTCCCATGCCAAACCGGAGACCCTTCCTACAGCATGTGATGTGATATCTCAATGCTTCTAATACCAAACCTGAGACCCGTCCTATAGCATGAGATGTGATATCCAACTCCTTCCCATCCCAATCCTGAGACACTTTTGATAGCAGAGATGTGATATCTCAATTCTTATACCAAACCTGAGACCCTTCCTATAACATGAAATGGGATATCCAACTCCTTCCCATTCCAAACCTGAGACCCTTCCGATAGCAGAGATGTGATATCTCAATGTCTCTAATACCAAACCTGAGATCCTTCCGATAGCATGAGATGTGGTATCTCAATGCTTCTAATACCAAACCTGAGATCCTTCCTATAACATGAGATGTGATATCCAAATCCTTCCCGTTCCAAAACTGAGACCCTTCCGATAGCATGAGATGTGATATCTCAATGCCTCTAATACCAAACCTGAGATCCTTCCGATAGCATGAGATGTGATATCTCAATGCTTCTAATACCAAACCTGAAATCCTTCCTATAACATGAGATGTGATATCCAAATCCTTCCCCTTCCAAACCTGAGACCTTCCCTTTAGCATGAGATGTGATATCCAACTCGTTCCCATTCCAATTTTGAGACCCTTCTGATAGCATGAGATGTGATATCTCAATGCCTCTAATACCAAACCTGAGATCCTACCTCTAACATGAAATGTGATATCCAACTCCTTCCCTTTCCAATCCTGAGAGCCTTCCTATAGCATGAGATGTGATATCCAAGTCCTTCTCATTCCAATCCGGAGACCCTTCCTATAACATGAGATGTGATATCCAACTCCTTCTGATTCCAACCTGAGACCCTTCCTATAGCATGAGATTGGATATCCAACTCCTTCCAAATCCAATCCTGATACCCTTCCGATTGCATGAGATGTGATATCCCAATGCTTCTACCAAACCTGAGACCCATACTATGACATCAGATGTGATATCAAACTCCTTCCCATTCCAATCTTGAGACCCTTCCTATAGCTTGAGATGTGATATCCAACTCCTTCCCATTCCAATTCTGAGACCCTTCCTATACCATGAGACTTGATATCTCAATGCTTCTACCAAACCTGAGACCCATACTATTGCATGAGATGTGATATCAAACTCCTTCCAATTCCAATCCTGAGAACCTTCCTATAACATGAGATGAGATATCCAAATCCTTCCCCTTCCAAACCTTAGACCCTTTCTTTATCATGAGATGTGATATCCAACTCCTTCCCATTCCAATCCTGAAACCCTTCCTACACCATGAGATGTGATATCTGAATGCTTCTAATACCAAACCTGAGACCCATCCTATAACATGAGATGTGATATCCAAATCCTTCCCCTTCCAAACCTGAGACCCTTCCTTTAGCATGAGATGTGATATCCAGCTCCTTCTCATTCCAATCCTGAGACCCTTCCGATAGCATGAGATGTGATATCTCAATGCTTCTAATAACAAAACTGAGACCCTCCCTATAGCATGAGATGTGATATCTAAGTCCTTCCCATTCCAATCCTGAGACCCTTCGGATAGCAGAGATGTGATATCTCAATGCTTATACCAAACCTGAGACCCTTCCTATGGCATGAGATGTGATATCCAACTCCTTCCCATTCCAATCCTGAGACCCCTCCTATAGCATGAGATGGGATATCTCAATGCTTCTACCAAACCTGACACCCTTCCTTTAGCATGAGATGTGATATCCAACTCCTTCCCATTCCAATCCTGAGACCCTTACTATAGCATGAGATGTGATATCTCAATGCTTCTAATACCAAACCTGAGATCCTTCCTATAACATGAGATGTGATATCCAAATCCTTCCCCTTCCAAACCTGAGACCCTCCCTTTAGCATGAGATGTGATATCCAACTCCTTCCCATTCCAATCCTGAGACCCTTCTGATAGCATGAGATGTGATATCTCAATGCCTCTAATACCAAACCTGAGATCCTTCCGATAGCATGAGATGTGATATCTCAATGCTTCTAATACCAAACCTGAAATCCTTCCTATAACATGAGATGTGATATCCAAATCCTTCCCCTTCCAAACCTGAGACCTTCCCTTTAGCATGAGATGTGATATCCAACTCGTTCCCATTCCAATCCTGAGACCCTTCTGATAGCATGAGATGTGATATCTCAATGCCTCTAATACCAAACCTGAGATCCTACCTCTAACATGAAATGTGATATCCAACTCCTTCCCTTTCCAAACCTGAGAGCCTTCCTATAGCATGAGATGTGATATCCAAGTCCTTCTCATTCCAATCCGGAGACCCTTCCTATAACATGAGATGTGATATCCAACTCCTTCTGATTCCAACCTGAGACCCTTCCTATAGCATGAGATTGGATATCCAACTCCTTCCAAATCCAATCCTGATACCCTTCCGATTGCATGAGATGTGATATCCCAATGCTTCTACCAAACCTGAGACCCATACTATGACATCAGATGTGATATCAAACTCCTTCCCATTCCAATCTTGAGACCCTTCCTATAGCTTGAGATGTGATATCCAACTCCTTCCCATTCCAATTCTGAGACCCTTCCTATACCATGAGACTTGATATCTCAATGCTTCTACCAAACCTGAGACCCATACTATTGCATGAGATGTGATATCAAACTCCTTCCAATTCCAATCCTGAGAACCTTCCTATAACATGAGATGAGATATCCAAATCCTTCCCCTTCCAAACCTTAGACCCTTTCTTTATCATGAGATGTGATATCCAACTCCTTCCCATTCCAATCCTTAGACCCTTCTGATAGCATGAGATGTGATATCTCAATGCCTCTAATACCAAACCTGAGATCCTACCTCTAACATGAAATGTGATATCCAACTCCTTCCCCTTCCAAACCTGAGAGCCTTCCTATAACATGAGATGTGATATCGAAGTCCTTCCCATTCCAATCCTGAGACCCTTCCTATAACATGAGATGTGATATCCAACTCCTTCCCATTCCAACCTGAGACCCTTCCTATAGCATGAGATGGGATATCCAACTACTTCCAAATCCAATCCTGATACCCTTCCGATAGCATGAGATGTGATATCCCAATGCTTCTACCAAACCTGAGACCCATACTATGACATGAGATGTGATATCCAATTCCTTCCCATTCCAAACCGGAGACCCTTCCTACAGCATGTGATGTGATATCTCAATGCTCTAATACCAAAACTGAGACCCGTCCTATAGCATGAGATGTGATATCCAACTCCTTCCCATCCCAATCCTGAGACACTTTCGATAGCAGAGATGTGATATCTCAATTCTTATACCAAACCTGAGACCCTTCCTATAACATGAAATGGGATATCCAACTCCTTCCCATTCCAAACCTGAGACCCTTCCGATAGCAGAGATGTGATATCTCAATGTCTCTAATGCCAAACCTGAGATCCTTCCGATAGCATGAAATGTGATATCGCAATGCTTCTAATACCAAACCTGAGATCCTTCCTATAACATGAGATGTGATATCCAAATCCTTCCCGTTCCAAACCTGAGACCCTTCCGATAGCATGAGATGTGATATCTCAATGCCTCTAATACCAAACCTGAGATCATTCCGATAGCATGAGATGTGATAGCTCAATGCTTCTAATACCAAACCTGAAATCCTTCCTATAACATGAGATGTGATATCCAAATCCTTCCCCTTCGAAACCTGAGACCTTCCCTTTAGCATGAGATGTGACATCAAACTCGTTCCCATTCCAATCCTGAGACCCTTCTGATAGCATGAGATGTGATATCTCAATGCCTCTAATACCAAACCTGAGATCCTACCTCTAACATGAAATGTGATATCCAACTCCTTCCCTTTCCAAACCTGAGAGCCTTCCTATAGCATGAGATTTGATATCCAAGTCCTTCTCATTCCAATCCGGAGACCCTTCCTATAACATGAGATGTGATATCCAACTCCTTCTGATTCCAACCTGAGACCCTTCCTATAGCATGAGATTGGATATCCAACTCCTTCCAAATCCAATCCTGAAACCCTTCCGATAGCATGAGATGTGATATCCCAATGCTTCTACAAAACCTGACACCAATACTATGACATCAGATGTGATATCAAACTGCTTCCCATTCCAATCTTGAGACCCTTCCTATAGCTTGAGATGTGATATCCAACTCCTTCCCATTCCAATCCTGAGACCCTTCCTATAGCATGAGATGTGATATCTCAATGCTTATACCAAACCTGAGACCCTTCCTATAGCATGAGATGTGATATCCCATTCCTTCCCATTCCAAAATGAGACCCTTCCTTTAGCATGAGATGTGATGTCTGAATGCTTCTAATACCAAATCTGAGATCCTTCCTATAACACGAGATGTGATATCAAAATCCTTCCCCTTCCAAACCTGAGACCCTCCCTTTGGCATGAGATGTGATATCCAACTCCTTCCCATTCCAATCCTGAGAGCCTTCCTACAGCATGAGATGTGATATCTCAATGCTTATACCAAACCTGAGACCCTTCCTATAGCATGAGATGTGATATCCAAATCCTTCCCATTCCAATCCTGAGACCCTTCCTATAGCATGAGATGTGATATCTCAATGCCTGTAATACCAAAAATGAGATCCATCCTCTAACATGAAATGTGATATCCAACTCCTTCCCTTTCCAAACCTGAGAGCCTACCTATAGCATGAGATGTGATATCCAAGTTCTTCCCATTCCAATCCTTAAACCCTTCCTACAGCATGACATGTGATATCTCAATGATTCTAATACCAAACCTGAGACCTGTCCTATAACATGAGATGGGATATCCAACTCCTTCCATTTCAATCCTGAGACACTTCCGATAGCAGAGATGTGATATCTCAATGCTGATACCAACCCTGAGACCCTTCCTATAACATGAGATGTGGTATCCAACTCCTACCCCTTCCAAACCTGAGACCCTCCCTTTGGCATGAAATGTGATATCCAACTCCTTCCCCTTCCAAACCTGAGAGCCTTCCTATAACATGAGATGTGATATCGAAGTCCTTCCCATTCCAATCCTGAGACCCTTCCTATAGCATGAGATGTGATATCCAACTCCTTCCCATTCCAACCTGAGACCCTTCCTATAGCATGAGATGGGATATCCAACTACTTCCAAATCCAATCCTGATACCCTTCCGATAGCATGAGATGTGATATCCCAATGCTTCTACCAAACCTGAGACCCATACTATGGCATGAGATGTGAAATCAAACTCCTTCCCATTCCAATCCCGAGACCCTTCCTATAGCTTGAGATGTGATATCCAACTCCTTCCCATTCCATCCTGAGACCCTTCCTATACCAGGAGACTTGCTATCTCAATGCTTCTAATACCAAACCTGACACCCATCCTATAACATGAGTTGTGATATCCAAATCCTTCCCCTTCCAAACCTTAGACCCTTCCTTTATCATGAGATGTGATATCCAACTCCTTCCCATTCCAATCCTGAGACCCTTCCCATATCATGAGATTTGTTATCTCAATGCTTCTAATATCAAACTTGAGACCCTCCCTATAGCATGAGATGTGATATCCAAGTCCTTCCCATTCCAATCCTGAGACCCTTCCTATAGCATGATGTGATATCTCAATGCTTCTAAAACCAAAACTGAGACCCTTCCTATAACATGATATGGGATATCCAACTCCTTCCCATTCCAATCCTAAAACCCTTCCGATAGCAGAGATGTGATATCTCAATGCTTATACCAAACCTGAGACCCTTCCTATAGCATGAGATGTGATATCCAAATCCTTCCCATTCCAATCCTGAGACCCTTCCTATAGCATGAGATGTGATATCTCAATGCCTGTAATACCAAAAATGAGATCCATCCTCTAACATGAAATGTGATATCCAACTCCTTCCCTTTCCAAACCTGAGAGCCTACCTATAGCATGAGATGTGATATCCAAGTTCTTCCCATTCCAATCCTTAAACCCTTCCTACAGCATGACATGTGATATCTCAATGATTCTAATACCAAACCTGAGACCTGTCCTATAACATGAGATGGGATATCCAACTCCTTCCATTTCAATCCTGAGACACTTCCGATAGCAGAGATGTGATATCTCAATGCTGATACCAACCCTGAGACCCTTCCTATAACATGAGATGTGGTATCCAACTCCTACCCCTTCCAAACCTGAGACCCTCCCTTTGGCATGAAATGTGATATCCAACTCCTTCCCCTTCCAAACCTGAGAGCCTTCCTATAACATGAGATGTGATATCGAAGTCCTTCCCATTCCAATCCTGAGACCCTTCCTATAGCATGAGATGTGATATCCAACTCCTTCCCATTCCAACCTGAGACCCTTCCTATAGCATGAGATGGGATATCCAACTACTTCCAAATCCAATCCTGATACCCTTCCGATAGCATGAGATGTGATATCCCAATGCTTCTACCAAACCTGAGACCCATACTATGGCATGAGATGTGAAATCAAACTCCTTCCCATTCCAATCCCGAGACCCTTCCTATAGCTTGAGATGTGATATCCAACTCCTTCCCATTCCATCCTGAGACCCTTCCTATACCAGGAGACTTGCTATCTCAATGCTTCTAATACCAAACCTGACACCCATCCTATAACATGAGTTGTGATATCCAAATCCTTCCCCTTCCAAACCTTAGACCCTTCCTTTATCATGAGATGTGATATCCAACTCCTTCCCATTCCAATCCTGAGACCCTTCCCATATCATGAGATTTGTTATCTCAATGCTTCTAATATCAAACTTGAGACCCTCCCTATAGCATGAGATGTGATATCCAAGTCCTTCCCATTCCAATCCTGAGACCCTTCCTATAGCATGATGTGATATCTCAATGCTTCTAAAACCAAAACTGAGACCCTTCCTATAACATGATATGGGATATCCAACTCCTTCCCATTCCAATCCTAAAACCCTTCCGATAGCAGAGATGTGATATCTCAATGCTTATACCAAACCTGAGACCCTTCCTATGGCATGACATGTCATATACAACTCCTTCCCATTCCAATCCTGAGACCCTTCCTATAGCATGAGATGTGATATCTCAATGCTTATACCAAACCTGAGACCCTTCCTATAGCATGAGATGTGATATCCCATTCCTTCCCATTCCAAAATGAGACCCTTCCTATAGCATGAGATGTGATGTCTTAATGCTTCTAATACCAAATCTGAGATCCTTCCTATAACACGAGATGTGATATCAAAATCCTTCCCCTTGCAAACCTGAGACCCTCCCTTTGGCATGAGATGTGATATCCAACTCCTTCCCATTCCAATCCTGAGACCCTTCCTACAGCATGAGATGTGATAGCTCAATGATTCTAATAACAAACCCGAGACCCGTCCCATAACATGAGATGTGATATCCAACTCCTTCCCATTCCAATCCTGAGACCCTTCCTATAGCATGAGATGTGATATCTCAATGCTTATACCAAACCTGAGACCCTTACTATAGCATGAGATGTGATATCCAATTCCTTCGCATTCCAATCCTGAGACCCTTCCTATAGCATGAGATGTGATATCTCAATGCCTCTAATACCAAACATGAGATCCATTTTCTAACATGAAATGTGATATCCAACTCCTTCCCTTTCCAAACCTGAGAGCCTACCCATAGCATGAGATGTGATATCCAATTCCTTCCCATTCCAATCCTGAGACCCTTCCTACAGCAGGAGATGTGATATCTCAATGATTCTAATAACAAACCCGAGACCCGTCCTATAACATGAGATGTGATATCCAACTCCTTCCCATTCCAATCCTGGGACCCTTCCTATAGCATGAGATGTGATATCTCAATGCTTATACCAAACCTGAGACCCTTCCTATAGCATGAGATGTGATATCTCAATGCCTCTAATACCAAACATGAGATCCATTTTCTAACATGAAATGTGATATCCAACTCCTTCCCTTTCCAAACCTGAGAGCCTACCTATAGCATGGGATGTGATATCCAAGTCCTTCCCATTCCAATCCTTAGACCCTTCCTACAGCATGAGATGTGATATCTCAATGATTCTAATACCAAACCTGAGACCCGTCCTATAACATGAGATGGGATATCCAACTCCTTCCATTTCAATCCTGAGACACTTCCGATAGCAGAGATGTGATATCTCAATGCTTATACCAACCCTGAGACCCTTCCTCTAACATGAGATGTGGTATCCAACTCCTTCCCATTCCAAACATGAGACCCTTCCTATAGCAAGAATGTGATACCCATCTCCTTCCCATTCCAATCCTGAGACCATTCCTATAGCATGAGATGTGATATCTCAATGCTTCTAATAGCAAACCTGTGATCCTTCCTATGACATGAGATGTGATATCCAATTCCTTCCCATGCCAAACCGGAGACCCTTCCTACAGCATGTGATGTGATATCTCAATGCTTCTAATACCAAACCTGAGACCCGTCCTATAGCATGAGATGTGATATCCAACTCCTTCCCATCCCAATCCTGAGACACTTTTGATAGCAGAGATGTGATATCTCAATTCTTATACCAAACCTGAGACCCTTCCTATAACATGAAATGGGATATCCAACTCCTTCCCATTCCAAACCTGAGACCCTTCCGATAGCAGAGATGTGATATCTCAATGTCTCTAATACCAAACCTGAGATCCTTCCGATAGCATGAGATGTGATATCTCAATGCTTCTAATACCAAACCTGAGATCCTTCCTATAACATGAGATGTGATATCCAAATCCTTCCCGTTCCAAAACTGAGACCCTTCCGATAGCATGAGATGTGATATCTCAATGCCTCTAATACCAAACCTGAGATCCTTCCGATAGCATGAGATGTGATATCTCAATGCTTCTAATACCAAACCTGAAATCCTTCCTATAACATGAGATGTGATATCCAAATCCTTCCCCTTCCAAACCTGAGACCTTCCCTTTAGCATGAGATGTGATATCCAACTCGTTCCCATTCCAATTTTGAGACCCTTCTGATAGCATGAGATGTGATATCTCAATGCCTCTAATACCAAACCTGAGATCCTACCTCTAACATGAAATGTGATATCCAACTCCTTCCCTTTCCAATCCTGAGAGCCTTCCTATAGCATGAGATGTGATATCCAAGTCCTTCTCATTCCAATCCGGAGACCCTTCCTATAACATGAGATGTGATATCCAACTCCTTCTGATTCCAACCTGAGACCCTTCCTATAGCATGAGATTGGATATCCAACTCCTTCCAAATCCAATCCTGATACCCTTCCGATTGCATGAGATGTGATATCCCAATGCTTCTACCAAACCTGAGACCCATACTATGACATCAGATGTGATATCAAACTCCTTCCCATTCCAATCTTGAGACCCTTCCTATAGCTTGAGATGTGATATCCAACTCCTTCCCATTCCAATTCTGAGACCCTTCCTATACCATGAGACTTGATATCTCAATGTTTCTACCAAACCTGAGACCCATACTATTGCATGAGATGTGATATCAAACTCCTTCCAATTCCAATCCTGAGAACCTTCCTATAACATGAGATGAGATATCCAAATCCTTCCCCTTCCAAACCTTAGACCCTTTCTTTATCATGAGATGTGATATCCAACTCCTTCCCATTCCAATCCTGAAACCCTTCCTACACCATGAGATGTGATATCTGAATGCTTCTAATACCAAACCTGAGACCCATCCTATAACATGAGATGTGATATCCAAATCCTTCCCCTTCCAAACCTGAGACCCTTCCTTTAGCATGAGATGTGATATCCAGCTCCTTCTCATTCCAATCCTGAGACCCTTCCGATAGCATGAGATGTGATATCTCAATGCTTCTAATAACAAAACTGAGACCCTCCCTATAGCATGAGATGTGATATCTAAGTCCTTCCCATTCCAATCCTGAGACCCTTCGGATAGCAGAGATGTGATATCTCAATGCTTATACCAAACCTGAGACCCTTCCTATGGCATGAGATGTGATATCCAACTCCTTCCCATTCCAATCCTGAGACCCCTCCTATAGCATGAGATGGGATATCTCAATGCTTCTACCAAACCTGACACCCTTCCTTTAGCATGAGATGTGATATCCAACTCCTTCCCATTCCAATCCTGAGACCCTTACTATAGCATGAGATGTGATATCTCAATGCTTCTAATACCAAACCTGAGATCCTTCCTATAACATGAGATGTGATATCCAAATCCTTCCCCTTCCAAACCTGAGACCCTCCCTTTAGCATGAGATGTGATATCCAACTCCTTCCCATTCCAATCCTGAGACCCTTCTGATAGCATGAGATGTGATATCTCAATGCCTCTAATACCAAACCTGAGATCCTTCCGATAGCATGAGATGTGATATCTCAATGCTTCTAATACCAAACCTGAAATCCTTCCTATAACATGAGATGTGATATCCAAATCCTTCCCCTTCCAAACCTGAGACCTTCCCTTTAGCATGAGATGTGATATCCAACTCGTTCCCATTCCAATCCTGAGACCCTTCTGATAGCATGAGATGTGATATCTCAATGCCTCTAATACCAAACCTGAGATCCTACCTCTAACATGAAATGTGATATCCAACTCCTTCCCTTTCCAAACCTGAGAGCCTTCCTATAGCATGAGATGTGATATCCAAGTCCTTCTCATTCCAATCCGGAGACCCTTCCTATAACATGAGATGTGATATCCAACTCCTTCTGATTCCAACCTGAGACCCTTCCTATAACATGAGATTGGATATCCAACTCCTTCCAAATCCAATCCTGATACCCTTCCGATTGCATGAGATGTGATATCCCAATGCTTCTACCAAACCTGAGACCCATACTATGACATCAGATGTGATATCAAACTCCTTCCCATTCCAATCTTGAGACCCTTCCTATAGCTTGAGATGTGATATCCAACTCCTTCCCATTCCAATTCTGAGACCCTTCCTATACCATGAGACTTGATATCTCAATGCTTCTACCAAACCTGAGACCCATACTATTGCATGAGATGTGATATCAAACTCCTTCCAATTCCAATCCTGAGAACCTTCCTATAACATGAGATGAGATATCCAAATCCTTCCCCTTCCAAACCTTAGACCCTTTCTTTATCATGAGATGTGATATCCAACTCCTTCCCATTCCAATCCTTAGAACCTTCTGATAGCATGAGATGTGATATCTCAATGCCTCTAATACCAAACCTGAGATCCTACCTCTAACATGAAATGTGATATCCAACTCCTTCCCCTTCCAAACCTGAGAGCCTTCCTATAACATGAGATGTGATATCGAAGTCCTTCCCATTCCAATCCTGAGACCCTTCCTATAACATGAGATGTGATATCCAACTCCTTCCCATTCCAACCTGAGACCCTTCCTATAGCATGAGATGGGATATCCAACTACTTCCAAATCCAATCCTGATACCCTTCCGATAGCATGAGATGTGATATCCCAATGCTTCTACCAAACCTGAGACCCATACTATGACATGAGATGTGATATCCAATTCCTTCCCATTCCAAACCGGAGACCCTTCCTACAGCATGTGATGTGATATCTCAATGCTCTAATACCAAAACTGAGACCCGTCCTATAGCATGAGATGTGATATCCAACTCCTTCCCATCCCAATCCTGAGACACTTTCGATAGCAGAGATGTGATATCTCAATTCTTATACCAAACCTGAGACCCTTCCTATAACATGAAATGGGATATCCAACTCCTTCCCATTCCAAACCTGAGACCCTTCCGATAGCAGAGATGTGATATCTCAATGTCTCTAATGCCAAACCTGAGATCCTTCCGATAGCATGATATGTGATATCGCAATGCTTCTAATACCAAACCTGAGATCCTTCCTATAACATGAGATGTGATATCCAAATCCTTCCCGTTCCAAACCTGAGACCCTTCCGATAGCATGAGATGTGATATCTCAATGCCTCTAATACCAAACCTGAGATCATTCCGATAGCATGAGATGTGATAGCTCAATGCTTCTAATACCAAACCTGAAATCCTTCCTATAACATGAGATGTGATATCCAAATCCTTCCCCTTCGAAACCTGAGACCTTCCCTTTAGCATGAGATGTGACATCAAACTCGTTCCCATTCCAATCCTGAGACCCTTCTGATAGCATGAGATGTGATATCTCAATGCCTCTAATACCAAACCTGAGATCGTACCTCTAACATGAAATGTGATATCCAACTCCTTCCCTTTCCAAACCTGAGAGCCTTCCTATAGCATGAGATTTGATATCCAAGTCCTTCTCATTCCAATCCGGAGACCCTTCCTATAACATGAGATGTGATATCCAACTCCTTCTGATTCCAACCTGAGACCCTTCCTATAGCATGAGATTGGATATCCAACTCCTTCCAAATCCAATCCTGATACCCTTCCGATAGCATGAGATGTGATATCCCAATGCTTCTACAAAACCTGACACCAATACTATGACATCAGATGTGATATCAAACTGCTTCCCATTCCAATCTTGAGACCCTTCCTATTGCTTGAGATGTGATATCCAACTCCTTCCCATTCCAATCCTGAGACCCTTCCTATAGCATGAGATGTGATATCTCAATGCTTATACCAAACCTGAGACCCTTCCTATAGCATGAGATGTGATATCCCATTCCTTCCCATTCCAAAATGAGACCCTTCCTTTAGCATGAGATGTGATGTCTGAATGCTTCTAATACCAAATCTGAGATCCTTCCTATAACACGAGATGTGATATCAAAATCCTTCCCCTTCCAAACCTGAGACCCTCCCTTTGGCATGAGATGTGATATCCAACTCCTTCCCATTCCAATCCTGAGACCCTTCCTACAGCATGAGATGTGATATCCAACTCCTTCCCATTCCAATCCTGAGACCCTTCCTACAGCATGAGATGTGATATCTCAATGATTCTAATAACAAACCCGAGACCCGTCCTATAACATGAGATGTGATATCCAACTCCTTCCCATTCCAATCCTGAGACCCTTCCTATAGCATGAGATGTGATATCTCAATGCTTATACCAAACCTGAGACCCTTCCTATAGCATGAGATGTGATATCCAAATCCTTCCCATTCCAATCCTGAGACCCTTCCTATAGCATGAGATGTGATATCTCAATGCCTCTAATACCAAAAATGAGATCCATCCTCTAACATGAAATGTGATATCCAACTCCTTCCCTTTCCAAACCTGAGAGCCTACCTATAGCATGAGATGTGATATCCAAGTCCTTCCCATTCCAATCCTTAGACCCTTCCTACAGCATGACATGTGATATCTCAATGATTCTAATACCAAACCTGAGACCTGTCCTATAACATGAGATGGGATATCCAACTCCTTCCATTTCAATCCTGAGACACTTCCGATAGCAGAGATGTGATATCTCAATGCTGATACCAACCCTGAGACCCTTCCTATAACATGAGATGTGGTATCCAACTCCTACCCCTTCCAAACCTGAGACCCTCCCTTTGGCATGAAATGTGATATCCAACTCCTTCCCCTTCCAAACCTGAGAGCCTTCCTATAACATGAGATGTGATATCGAAGTCCTTCCCATTCCAATCCTGAGACCCTTCCTATAGCATGAGATGTGATATCCAACTCCTTCCCATTCCAACCTGAGACCCTTCCTATAGCATGAGATGGGATATCCAACTACTTCCAAATCCAATCCTGATACCCTTCCGATAGCATGAGATGTGATATCCCAATGCTTCTACCAAACCTGAGACTCATACTATGGCATGAGATGTGATATCAAACTCCTTCCCATTCCAATCCCGAGACCCTTCCTATAGCTTGAGATGTGATATCCAACTCCTTCCCATTCCATCCTGAGACCCTTCCTATACCAGGAGACTTGCTATCTCAATGCTTCTAATACCAAACCTGACACCCATCCTATAACATGAGTTGTGATATCCAAATCCTTCCCCTTCCAAACCTTAGACCCTTCCTTTATCATGAGATGTGATATCCAACTCCTTCCCATTCCAATCCTGAGACCCTTCCCATATCATGAGATTTGTTATCTCAATGCTTCTAATATCAAACTTGAGACCCTCCCTATAGCATGAGATGTGATATCCAAGTCCTTCCCATTCCAATCCTGAGACCCTTCCTATAGCATGAGATGTGATATCCAAGTCCTTCTCATTCCAATCCGGAGACCCTTCCTCTAACATGAGATGTGATATCCAACTCCTTCTGATTCCAACCTGAGACCCTTCCTATAGCATGAGATTGGATATCCAACTCCTTCCAAATCCAATCCTGATACCCTTCCGATTGCATGAGATGTGATATCCCAATGCTTCTACCAAACCTGAGACCCATACTATGACATCAGATGTGATATCAAACTCCTTCCCATTCCAATCTTGAGACCCTTCCTATAGCTTGAGATGTGATATCCAACTCCTTCCCATTCCAATTCTGAGACCCTTCCTATACCATGAGACTTGATATCTCAATGTTTCTACCAAACCTGAGACCCATACTATTGCATGAGATGTGATATCAAACTCCTTCCAATTCCAATCCTGAGAACCTTCCTATAACATGAGATGAGATATCCAAATCCTTCCCCTTCCAAACCTTAGACCCTTTCTTTATCATGAGATGTGATATCCAACTCCTTCCCATTCCAATCCTGAAACCCTTCCTACACCATGAGATGTGATATCTGAATGCTTCTAATACCAAACCTGAGACCCATCCTATAACATGAGATGTGATATCCAAATCCTTCCCCTTCCAAACCTGAGACCCTTCCTTTAGCATGAGATGTGATATCCAGCTCCTTCTCATTCCAATACTGAGACCCTTCGGATAGCATGAGATGTGATATCTCAATGCTTCTAATAACAAAACTGAGACCCTCCGTATAGCATGAGATGTGATATCTAAGTCCTTCCCATTCCAATCCTGAGACCCTTCGGATAGCAGAGATGTGATATCTCAATGCTTATACCAAACCTGAGACCCTTCCTATGGCATGAGATGTGATATCCAACTCCTTCCCATTCCAATCCTGAGACCCCTCCTATAGCATGAGATGGGATATCTCAATGCTTCTACCAAACCTGACACCCTTCCTTTAGCATGAGATGTGATATCCAACTCCTTCCCATTCCAATCCTGAGACCCTTACTATAGCATGAGATGTGATATCTCAATGCTTCTAATACCAAACCTGAGATCCTTCCTATAACATGAGATGTGATATCCAAATCCTTCCCCTTCCAAACCTGAGACCCTCCCTTTAGCATGAGATGTGATATCCAACTCCTTCCCATTCCAATCCTGAGACCCTTCTGATAGCATGAGATGTGATATCTCAATGCCTCTAATACCAAACCTGAGATCCTTCCGATAGCATGAGATGTGATATCTCAATGCTTCTAATACCAAACCTGAAATCCTTCCTATAACATGAGATGTGATATCCAAATCCTTCCCCTTCCAAACCTGAGACCTTCCCTTTAGCATGAGATGTGATATCCAACTCGTTCCCATTCCAATCCTGAGACCCTTCTGATAGCATGAGATGTGATATCTCAATGCCTCTAATACCAAACCTGAGATCCTACCTCTAACATGAAATGTGATATCCAACTCCTTCCCTTTCCAAACCTGAGAGCCTTCCTATAGCATGAGATGTGATATCCAAGTCCTTCTCATTCCAATCCGGAGACCCTTCCTATAACATGAGATGTGATATCCAACTCCTTCTGATTCCAACCTGAGACCCTTCCTATAGCATGAGATTGGATATCCAACTCCTTCCAAATCCAATCCTGATACCCTTCCGATTGCATGAGATGTGATATCCCAATGCTTCTACCAAACCTGAGACCCATACTATGACATCAGATGTGATATCAAACTCCTTCCCATTCCAATCTTGAGACCCTTCCTATAGCTTGAGATGTGATATCCAACTCCTTCCCATTCCAATTCTGAGACCCTTCCTATACCATGAGACTTGATATCTCAATGCTTCTACCAAACCTGAGACCCATACTATTGCATGAGATGTGATATCAAACTCCTTCCATTTCCAATCCTGAGAACCTTCCTATAACATGAGATGAGATATCCAAATCCTTCCCCTTCCAAACCTTAGACCCTTTCTTTATCATGAGATGTGATATCCAACTCCTTCCCATTCCAATCCTTAGAACATTCTGATAGCATGAGATGTGATATCTCAATGCCTCTAATACCAAACCTGAGATCCTACCTCTAACATGAAATGTGATATCCAACTCCTTCCCCTTCCAAACCTGAGAGCCTTCCTATAACATGAGATGTGATATCGAAGTCCTTCCCATTCCAATCCTGAGACCCTTCCTATAACATGAGATGTGATATCCAACTCCTTCCCATTCCAACCTGAGACCCTTCCTATAGCATGAGATGGGATATCCAACTACTTCCAAATCCAATCCTGATACCCTTCCGATAGCATGAGATGTGATATCCCAATGCTTCTACCAAACCTGAGACCCATACTATGACATGAGATGTGATATCCAATTCCTTCCCATTCCAAACCGGAGACCCTTCCTACAGCATGTGATGTGATATCTCAATGCTCTAATACCAAAACTGAGACCCGTCCTATAGCATGAGATGTGATATCCAACTCCTTCCCATCCCAATCCTGAGACACTTTCGATAGCAGAGATGTGATATCTCAATTCTTATACCAAACCTGAGACCCTTCCTATAACATGAAATGGGATATCCAACTCCTTCCCATTCCAAACCTGAGACCCTTCCGATAGCAGAGATGTGATATCTCAATGTCTCTAATGCCAAACCTGAGATCCTTCCGATAGCATGATATGTGATATCGCAATGCTTCTAATACCAAACCTGAGATCCTTCCTATAACATGAGATGTGATATCCAAATCCTTCCCGTTCCAAACCTGAGACCCTTCCGATAGCATGAGATGTGATATCTCAATGCCTCTAATACCAAACCTGAGATCATTCCGATAGCATGAGATGTGATAGCTCAATGCTTCTAATACCAAACCTGAAATCCTTCCTATAACATGAGATGTGATATCCAAATCCTTCCCCTTCGAAACCTGAGACCTTCCCTTTAGCATGAGATGTGACATCAAACTCGTTCCCATTCCAATCCTGAGACCCTTCTGATAGCATGAGATGTGATATCTCAATGCCTCTAATACCAAACCTGAGATCCTACCTCTAACATGAAATGTGATATCCAACTCCTTCCCTTTCCAAACCTGAGAGCCTTCCTATAGCATGAGATTTGATATCCAAGTCCTTCTCATTCCAATCCGGAGACCCTTCCTATAACATGAGATGTGATATCCAACTCCTTCTGATTCCAACCTGAGACCCTTCCTATAGCATGAGATTGGATATCCAACTCCTTCCAAATCCAATCCTGATACCCTTCCGATAGCATGAGATGTGATATCCCAATGCTTCTACAAAACCTGACACCAATACTATGACATCAGATGTGATATCAAACTGCTTCCCATTCCAATCTTGAGACCCTTCCTATTGCTTGAGATGTGATATCCAACTCCTTCCCATTCCAATCCTGAGACCCTTCCTATAGCATGAGATGTGATATCTCAATGCTTATACCAAACCTGAGACCCTTCCTATAGCATGAGATGTGATATCCCATTCCTTCCCATTCCAAAATGAGACCCTTCCTTTAGCATGAGATGTGATGTCTGAATGCTTCTAATACCAAATCTGAGATCCTTCCTATAACACGAGATGTGATATCAAAATCCTTCCCCTTCCAAACCTGAGACCCTCCCTTTGGCATGAGATGTGATATCCAACTCCTTCCCATTCCAATCCTGAGACCCTTCCTACAGCATGAGATGTGATATCCAACTCCTTCCCATTCCAATCCTGAGACCCTTCCTACAGCATGAGATGTGATATCTCAATGATTCTAATAACAAACCCGAGACCCGTCCTATAACATGAGATGTGATATCCAACTCCTTCCCATTCCAATCCTGAGACCCTTCCTATAGCATGAGATGTGATATCTCAATGCTTATACCAAACCTGAGACCCTTCCTATAGCATGAGATGTGATATCCAAATCCTTCCCATTCCAATCCTGAGACCCTTCCTATAGCATGAGATGTGATATCTCAATGCCTCTAATACCAAAAATGAGATCCATCCTCTAACATGAAATGTGATATCCAACTCCTTCCCTTTCCAAACCTGAGAGCCTACCTATAGCATGAGATGTGATATCCAAGTCCTTCCCATTCCAATCCTTAGACCCTTCCTACAGCATGACATGTGATATCTCAATGATTCTAATACCAAACCTGAGACCTGTCCTATAACATGAGATGGGATATCCAACTCCTTCCATTTCAATCCTGAGACACTTCCGATAGCAGAGATGTGATATCTCAATGCTGATACCAACCCTGAGACCCTTCCTATAACATGAGATGTGGTATCCAACTCCTACCCCTTCCAAACCTGAGACCCTCCCTTTGGCATGAAATGTGATATCCAACTCCTTCCCCTTCCAAACCTGAGAGCCTTCCTATAACATGAGATGTGATATCGAAGTCCTTCCCATTCCAATCCTGAGACCCTTCCTATAGCATGAGATGTGATATCCAACTCCTTCCCATTCCAACCTGAGACCCTTCCTATAGCATGAGATGGGATATCCAACTACTTCCAAATCCAATCCTGATACCCTTCCGATAGCATGAGATGTGATATCCCAATGCTTCTACCAAACCTGAGACCCATACTATGGCATGAGATGTGATATCAAACTCCTTCCCATTCCAATCCCGAGACCCTTCCTATAGCTTGAGATGTGATATCCAACTCCTTCCCATTCCATCCTGAGACCCTTCCTATACCAGGAGACTTGCTATCTCAATGCTTCTAATACCAAACCTGACACCCATCCTATAACATGAGTTGTGATATCCAAATCCTTCCCCTTCCAAACCTTAGACCCTTCCTTTATCATGAGATGTGATATCCAACTCCTTCCCATTCCAATCCTGAGACCCTTCCCATATCATGAGATTTGTTATCTCAATGCTTCTAATATCAAACTTGAGACCCTCCCTATAGCATGAGATGTGATATCCAAGTCCTTCCCATTCCAATCCTGAGACCCTTCCTATAGCATGATGTGATATCTCAATGCTTCTAATACCAAAACTGAGACCCTTCCTATAACATGATATGGGATATCCAACTCCTTCCCATTCCAATCCTAAAACCCTTCCGATAGCAGAGATGTGATATCTCAATGCTTATACCAAACCTGAGACCCTTCCTATGGCATGAGATGTCATATACAACTCCTTCCCATTCCAATCCTGAGACCCTTCCTATAGCATGAGATGTGATATCTCAATGCTTATACCAAACCTGAGACCCTTCCTATAGCATGAGATGTGATATCCCATTCCTTCCCATTCCAAAATGAGACCCTTCCTATAGCATGAGATGTGATGTCTTAATGCTTCTAATACCAAATCTGAGATCCTTCCTATAACACGAGATGTGATATCAAAATCCTTCCCCTTGCAAACCTGAGACCCTCCCTTTGGCATGAGATGTGATATCCAACTCCTTCCCCTTCCAAACCTGAGAGCCTTCCTATAACATGAGATGTGATATCGAAGTCCTTCCCATTCCAATCCTGAGACCCTTCCTATAGCATGAGATGTGATATCCAACTCCTTCCCATTCCAACCTGAGACCCTTCCTATAGCATGAGATGGGATATCCAACTACTTCCAAATCCAATCCTGATACCCTTCCTATAGCTTGAGATGTGATATCCAACTCCTTCCCATTCCATCCTGAGACCCTTCCTATACCAGGAGACTTGCTATCTCAATGCTTCTAATACCAAACCTGACACCCATCCTATAACATGAGTTGTGATATCCAAATCCTTCCCCTTCCAAACCTTAGACCCTTCCTTTATCATGAGATGTGATATCCAACTCCTTCCCATTCCAATCCTGAGACCCTTCCCATATCATGAGATTTGTTATCTCAATGCTTCTAATATCAAACTTGAGACCCTCCCTATAGCATGAGATGTGATATCCAAGTCCTTCCCATTCCAATCCTGAGACCCTTCCTATAGCATGATGTGATATCTCAATGCTTCTAACACCAAAACTGAGACCCTTCCTATAACATGATATGGGATATCCAACTCCTTCCCATTCCAATCCTAAAACCCTTCCGATAGCAGAGATGTGATATCTCAATGCTTATACCAAACCTGAGACCCTTCCTATGGCATGAGATGTCATATACAACTCCTTCCCATTCCAATCCTGAGACCCTTCCTATAGCATGAGATGTGATATCTCAATGCTTATACCAAACCTGAGACCCTTCCTATAGCATGAGATGTGATATCCCATTCCTTCCCATTCCAAAATGAGACCCTTCCTATAGCATGAGATGTGATGTCTTAATGCTTCTAATACCAAATCTGAGATCCTTCCTATAACACGAGATGTGATATCAAAATCCTTCCCCTTGCAAACCTGAGACCCTCCCTTTGGCATGAGATGTGATATCCAACTCCTTCCCATTCCAATCCTGAGACCCTTCCTACAGCATGAGATGTGATAGCTCAATGATTCTAATAACAAACCCGAGACCCGTCCCATAACATGAGATGTGATATCCAACTCCTTCCCATTCCAATCCTGAGACCCTTCCTATAGCATGAGATGTGATATCTCAATGCTTATACCAAACCTGAGACCCTTACTATAGCATGAGATGTGATATCCAAATCCTTCCCATTCCAATCCTGAGACCCTTCCTATAGCATGAGATGTGATATCTCAATGCCTCTAATACCAAACATGAGATCCATTTTCTAACATGAAATGTGATATCCAACTCCTTCCCTTTCCAAACCTGAGAGCCTACCCATAGCATGAGATGTGATATCCAATTCCTTCCCATTCCAATCCTTAGACCCTTCCTACAGCATGAGATGTGATATCTCAATGATTCTAATACCAAACCTGAGACCCGTCCTATAACATGAGATGGGATATCCAACTCCTTCCATTTCAATCCTGAGACACTTCCGATAGCAGAGATGTGATATCTCAATGCTTATACCAACCCTGAGACCCTTTCTCTAACATGAGATGTGGTATCCAACTCCTTCCCATTCCAAACATGAGACCCTTCCTATAGCAAGAATGTGATATCCATCTCCTTCCCATTCCAATCCTGAGACCATTCCTATAGCATGAAATGTGATATCTCAATGCTTCTAATAGCAAACCTGTGATCCTTCCTATGACATGAGATGTGATATCCAATTCCTTCCCATGCCAAACCGGAGACCCTTCCTACAGCATGTGATGTGATATCTCAATGCTTCTAATACCAAACCTGAGACCCGTCCTATAGCATGAGATGTGATATCCAACTCCTTCCCATCCCAATCCTGAGACACTTTCGATAGCAGAGATGTGATATCTCAATTCTTATACCAAACCTGAGACCCTTCCTATAACATGAAATGGGATATCCAACTCCTTCCCATTCCAAACCTGAGACCCTTCCGATAGCAGAGATGTGATATCTCAATGTCTCTAATACCAAACCTGAGATCCTTCCGATAGCATGAGATGTGATATCTCAATGCTTCTAATACCAAACCTGAGATCCTTCCTATAACATGAGATGTGATATCCAAATCCTTCCCGTTCCAAAACTGAGACCCTTCCGATAGCATGAGATGTGATATCTCAATGCCTCTAATACCAAACCTGAGATCCTTCCGATCGCATGAGATGTGATATCTCAATGCTTCTAATACCAAACCTGAAATCCTTCCTATAACATGAGATGTGATATCCAAATCCTTCCCCTTCCAAACCTGAGACCTTCCCTTTAGCATGAGATGTGATATCCAACTCGTTCCCATTCCAAACCTGAGACCCTTCTGATAGCATGAGATGTGATATCTCAATGCATCTAATACCAAACCTGAGATCCTACCTCTAACATGAAATGTGATATCCAACTCCTTCCCTTTCCAAACCTGAGAGCCTTCCTATAGCATGAGATGTGATATCCAAGTCCTTCTCATTCCAATCCGGAGACCCTTCCTATAACATGAGATGTGATATCCAACTCCTTCTGAATCCAACCTAAGACCCTTCCTATAGCATGAGATTGGATATCCAACTCCTTCCAAATCCAATCCTGATACCCTTCCGATTGCATGAGATGTGATATCCCAATGCTTCTACCAAACCTGAGACCCATACTATGACATCAGATGTGATATCAAACTCCTTCCCATTCCAATCTTGAGACCCTTCCTATAGCTTGAGATGTGATATCTGTTAGGAAAGATTTCGTAATTGTAGGTAATTTTCCTTCCATGTGGCAACCCCTAAACTTTTTGCTGTTGTTTTTCACCTTGTTCTTGACTTTGCCAGAGAAGTGCAGCCTTCTGCCGCACTCCTCTGGGCTTTCGCTCCTTTTCTTATGGGGAAACTGACATGCCCTTAAGACAGTCAGTACCGGGGAACGCTGTTTCCCGTAGTTTCGTTTATCATGTTGCGGCTTTAGTGCAACATGACACAAGAGGGCACTGTAAGCTAAGTTACAGCTCTCTTGGGTCTCTAGCCTTCTACAGGCCCTAGATACTCGTTTAGGATGGTATTTGATCGGTGCAAGTCATTCAGGGATTGGAATGGTGGCAGCGATCGTTTTGTGTATTTTGAGCTCCTTTTGGCGTTCTGAGCGCATTTGTCGCGCTGAACCCAAAATGGTGGCCTGGCTCCCAAAATGGCCAGACCACGAGGCTCCTTTGTCCTGTCCACCGACCGTCTTGCGCCCTTCACCTTCCCCAGGTCGAGCGACCCGGGGCCTTCCTTATATGGGCATGTACGGGCGGGCTTCTACATGTCTTTTGTGTGCCTCCCGGGTGTGGGCTGGGATGTCTGGTCCCAATACACATCCTGGGTGCCAGAGAGTCTAGGGTAGTGTGAATGCCTGGGACCACCGTGGTCCGTGATTGGTCCACGTATGGTATGTGTGTTGATGAGCGGATCTCCCATTGGCTCCCCTCCGTTTTGGCGCGAAGGGAACCGTGGATAAGAGGGGGCTGGAAACACCACTACCATGTCGATCTCCTGAGTTCTCACGAACGAAGGAATACAGGAGCCAAGTATCCTGCAACCAAGAGGCTGGACCGAGGAATTGCTGGTGACCCGCTGAAGGACTCCTCCTTTGCACTGCTGTCGTCCTGTGAAACCCTTTCCTCCTTTGATCGAACCAGAAGGCCTGTACTGGTGCTTCGACCTTTGGAATAGCAGGAACAGCTATTCCCGGCGACTTCATCATCTCCTGCCAAGTAAGCCTTCGGAAGCGTCTCTGGGCCATCCAGTTGACTGACCAGTTTACAAGGGAGTCCTGCTCTGTAACCGCCACCAGGTTGTGTTGTATTTCGAGTCCTGGTCACTCTCACACGCTTCGTACACTTGGCGTTCCCAAGTCTGAAGTGAGTAGTGTACAATTGGCTCGGATACACACGGCCGCTCCGTTGCCCTGCGGTGGTGACAAAACTGTGCAGGTTTCTTCGATTGGGACGTCTTCTTTCTCTACACGACGACGAGGCATTCCCGGCTCTTCTGAACCTGCCAGCTGCTGAAACTAACGTGGAGAAGCCTGGGTCTGCTTGCATCGGGGACCGGTGAGTAGTATAGCTAGGATCTGGTCGCCCTCCTGCAGTAGCCCATTGCTTTTCCCTGCTGTGTAAAAACAGCACCCTTTTGTCCGTACTCGCGCTCTGCTTCTGCTCACTGTGGAGGCTGCGCTTGAGTCGCGGAACCTGTTCTTCTTCTGTTGTGCACTAACCCGAACTGCCTGACTTCCTCCGAAGAGCTTCTCCTTTTGCCCGTTGGCACCAGCGCGTGCAGGTACTTTGAGCACAAGGCTCCACTCTTCGCAGGGCTCGGACTTCCATCTAGTTAGGTGCCTCTGAAGGCGAACTGAGTCTAAAGCATTATCGCATGGCCTGTTTTCTTTCCCTTTCAGGTGGACTACACATTTCGTGCCTCTAATGCTTGCGACTGTCGTATTTGTATATATATTGTGTTGATATGGTATGTGTTGGCTTAATATTGTGATATTGTGATTTTCTCGCTACGGTCATTATTTTAAAGGCCTTAAAATAAATGTGTATATATTTTTGATATAACAACTGTTTGGAGTAGTTTGTAAGCGCTCTTGCTTTGTGTGCTCATTGCGGGCTTTCAGTCACCCTCACCCCTCTTGAGACCTAGTCTTGACCGCCGCGATCGCTACCTTGATTGGTCTGGCTCGTCCAGAGGTTACCCTGTTCCAAGTAATTAGGTTGGCCTTCTGAACTTCTGCGCCACCAGGACAGAGTTCAGAAATCCGTCTTAACAAATTGGTGTACAGCGGTGGGATACGACTGAAGGTATCCAGTGTTGCGCACAAACTAAGGCATTTCAGGTTATTCCAACCAGTACACGTAGTGAATTGTTGTAGTATAACTTTAAAAAGGCCATAGTCCTATCAAACAGTATGGAAACAAATACCTTGTTAACTTTAAATGCTTCCAAATCAGAAACATTGAAGAAGATGTGTGCGGAGAGAGGTGTTTCCTCTCAAGGCACGAAATTGGAAATGATCCAAAGAATCGTGGCGTGGCAAGAAGCGCAGCTTCACGCTATAACTTCTGAGGACAGTGCAGAAGGTGGTGGGGCTGCTCTCACTGGTAGAACCGACGGTTCTGCCGCTGCACTGATCCATCGCGACCACGAGGACAGGGAGGACGAGATGTCTAATGTTTCCTCTGCCAGTGCTGATGGGGAGGCTATGCTTGAATTCAAGAAGCAAGAGCTGCGGTTTAGGCAGCAGGAGCTTGAATTCAGCATAGCCAAACTAAAAATCGAACAGGCAGAAAAACAAAAAGACAGGGATCACCAGTTGGAACTGGCCAAGCTTCAGGTTGCAAATGGGTCCAAGGGTCCTGGACATGGGTCTGGGGCTTCCTCTCATCCACGGTTTCCGAAAGATCTGCTCAGTGTGTATGAAGAAAGGAATGACATTATGGACTGGCTGAATGCGTTTGAGTATGCATGCGAGGTTCAAGAAGTTGACAATGCTGATAAGATTGCGTGGTTGCTCAGTAGACTGCCCCATTCTGGCTGTAGTGCCATTATGGAAATGTCAAAGGCTGAGCGAGCTGATTTCGCAATGTTAAAGCAAACTCTCATTTTAAAGTTTGGGAAGACTCCGGCCCAATATTTAAAGCGTTTTCGAGAGTATAAGAAAAAGGAAGGTGGTACTTGGGTATCTTATGTCGCTGAATCCTTGAAAAATTTAACTGGCTGGGTCGAAGATTATAAGGTTTCTACCTTCGAAGGCATGATAAATCTTGTCATGCTGGAACACATTTTTGCTTCTTCTTCCCCGGAGCTTAAGCAGCATTTGGCCGATTCGAAGGAGATAGATCCTAAGAAGCTGGCCATTGCAGCAGACTTATGGGTGTCACATCGAGTGTCCCATAAGGACAAAACTCATCCTGGTAAGCAGGAGGAAGGGAAAAAGTCCAAAGATATGGAGGGTGGAGAATCTGCTAAACCTTCTTCCCATAAGGGCCACAAAAAGAAAAATAAGGGTAGGACACAAGAGAACTCACAGGGTAGTGGAGGTCAGCCTCCGAAACAAAACTCTGGTTACAATAAGCCTCCCTATGTAAACAGACCCAATGGATCTTGTTTTGCTTGTGGAGCAACTGACCACGTGAAGGGGGATCCCCGTTGTAAGGTTAGACCTTTGGGGGTTCACTCCGCTAATCTGGCCTTCTCCTCCTACGAGGAAGAAGAGATTACAGGAGCATCCTTCTCCTCAGACTCATTTCCCAGCGGGATAGAGGCTGAGGTAGTTTTAGTGTCCCTGGGTTCCTGGGAGCCTAAAGTCGCAGAGGCGTATGCTAGGATTCCGGATAATACCAAGCACTACTTTAAAGACAGTGTGCTGATCAATGGAGTGGATACTCCAGCTCTTAGGGATAGTGGGTGCAGTCGCACTGTAGTGGATTCTACCTTGGTAGACTCAGAGGAAGTTGCCAGAGCTACTTTGATGCCCACTAAGTTGGCTGACGGCCCCCTCCGTATGTTTCCAGTAATACCTGTAAATCTTACTTTAAATGGTACAGCAGTCAGGATTCCAGTGAGCATTCAGAGAAACGTCCCGGGAAAGGTCTTGTTGGGTAATGATCTCAGAGCTTTAGGGCTCGTAGGAGACACTGCCGAAAGACCCTACACACGGTCTCAAGCACGGGCAGCATTGGCCAAGTCCAATACGCTGCCCCAGCCAAAGGGGAAACCCAAGGCGAAAGGAGTCGACAAGTCAAGACGAGGGAAAGAGAATATTCCCCCGAGCTCGCCTACCACTGCGGTGGAGGAAGTTGGTCAATCGCCCGGGCCTGACGAGGAGGTGGCGATGCCTGAAGTATTCGACCCCAACGATCATCCTGAACTAAAAGACTTGTTAGTTGAAGGAGGTCCTGATAGGGACGAATTCAGTAAAGGCCAACGTGAGTGCCCATCTCTGGAAGGCCTAAGGAGACAGGCCTGCGCCCAGCTTGAGGGTGAACCTCCTGGGACGCATAGGATTTATTGGGAAGGTGGACTCCTGTATAGCGAGCCCACAGAGTCTACAGAAGGAGACCATAGGAGGTTGGTGGTTCCCCTTGCTGTTAGGCCCTTCCTCCTGCAGTTGGCGCATGAAGTTCCCCTTGCTGGTCACCTTGGTATGAAGAGGACCAAGCAAAGGTTATCCATGCACTTCTACTGGCCCAAGATGGGGGTGCAAGTAGAAAGTCACTGCAGGAGTTGTGCCTCCTGCCAGTTGTCTGGTAAGGTTGGCGCGACAATCCAAGCTCCGTTGGTACCGCTCCCAGTTGTGGGGGTACCATTTGAAAGGGTAGGGATCGACATCGTTGGTCCCCTTGACCCGCAAACATCCTCGGGCAATAGGTTTATCCTGGTGCTGGTCGACCATGCAACCAGATATCCTGAGGCCATCCCATTGAAAACTGTAACTGCCAAGTCAGTTGCAAAAGCTTTACTCGGCATATTTACTAGGGTTGGCTTCCCTAAAGAAGTTGTGTCAGATCGTGGCAGCAACTTTATGTCGAAGTATATGCAGGCGATGTGGAAAGAATGTGGGGTCACCTAAAAGTTCTCTTCTGCATACCACCCCCAGACCAATGGTCTGGTGGAACGTTTCAACAGAACGTTAAAGAGCATGATTGGGGCTCTGGAGGAGCCTCAGAGAAGAAAATGGGATCTTCTTTTACCATGCTTACTGTTTGCCTACCGAGAGGTACCACAGGAGGGTGTTGGCTTCAGCCCGTTCGAACTTCTGTTCGGTCATCCCGTACGGGGACCCTTAGCCATCGTCAAAGAGGGATGGGAGATGCCCACTCCCCCTGTTACTACCAATGTAGTTGATTATGTGCTAGGGCTCAGAAAACGGATGGTACTTCTGATGGGCTTGGCTAGTGATAAATTGAAGGCAGGGCAAGCGCTGGTGAAACATTGGTACGACCAGAAAGCTTCCCTCATCAACTTTACACCTGGTCAGCAAGTCCTGATCATGAATCCCATAAGGCCTCGAGCTTTACAGGACAAATGGTCAGGCCCTTACACAGTGGTGGAGCCCCTGGGTGAGGTCAACTATTTAGTGGACCTTGGAAGGCCTGGTCAGGCTCCAAAAGTGTTTCACGTGAATAGGCTGAAGGCTTTCGTCCCAAGAGTCGAAATCGCAGCACTGCTACTGGCTTCAGACGTTGAGGAAGAGGAGTCTGAACCTCTCCCCGACCTGTTCCAAAGCGGTCCTTCAGATAGCTCCTTTGAGGGAGTCCGAGTGGCCCCTCACCTGACTTCTGATCAGCAGGCTGAGGTGAAAAGTTTGCTTAGGCAGTTTTCCCCCCTGTTTTCACAGTCCCCTGGTTTGACACCTTGGTGCAAACATAACATTGACACAGGAGACAGTGTACCTACCAAAAGTAGGGGATACAGGATGTCAGACAAAGTACGGTCTTATATTAAGACCGAGTTCAACAAGATGTTAGATCTTGGGGTGATTGAACCCTCTAGTAGTCCTTGGTCCAGCCCTGTGGTGTTGGTTCCAAAGGCAGGCACTTCTGAATTGAGGTTCTGCGTGGATTACAGGGCTCTAAATGCTGTCACCAAGACAGATGCACACCCCTTGCCTCGAACAGACGAGCTGGTGGATACTTTGGGTGCCTCCAAGTACCTCAGCACGTTTGACCTCACTGCTGGCTATTGGCAAATAGCTTTAGCAGAACATGCCAAGGAGAAGACAGCATTTTCTACTCCAGACGGCCTTTACCAATTCCGGGTAATGCCGTTCGGGTTGAAGAATGCACCTGCCACTTTCCAGAGGCTTGTGAATCATGTGTTGAATGGGTTGGACGAATTCTGTCTTGCATATCTGGACGATATAGCAGTTTTCAGTGCCACCTGGGAAGACCATGTGAAACACCTCGGGATTGTGCTCCAGGCTCTTCAGAAAGCACACTTGACCATAAAGGCTAGTAAATGCCAGATTGGACAAGGCTCAGTGGTTTACCTTGGACATGAAGTAGGTGGAGGGAGGATACAGTCTCTACCCAGTAAAGTACAAGCAGTACAAGACTGGCCTACCCCCACTACGCAAACCCAAGTGAGAGCCTTCTTAGGACTCACGGGGTATTACCGCAATTTTGTGGCAGACTATGGCACCATAGCTGCTCCTCTGACTGCCCTCACAACTCCGAAGAAACCCAAGAAGGTAACTTGGACCGACGAGTGTGAGAAGGCCTTCAATGGCTTAAAAGACTCCTTGTGCCAGGCCCCTGTCCTCAGGGCCCTGATTATCAAAGACCTTTTATCGTGCAGACGGACGCCTCTGACACTGGGATAGGAGCTGTACTATCACAAGTAGATGAGAAGGGTAAGGAACACCCTATCGGTTTTATTAGTCGCCAGCTTAAGGACAGAGAGCTCAGATGGTCCACGGTAGAGAAAGAATGTTTCTCTGTTGTGTGGGCCCTAAGGAAGCTGAGGCCCTACCTCTATGGGACCCACTTCACTGTGCAAACTGACCATAAGCCGTTAAAGTGGCTAATGAACATGAAGGGGGAGAATCCAAAGTTGCTTAGGTGGTCCATAAGTCTACAAGGCTTCGACTTCACTATTGAGCATAGGCCAGGTGTCCAACATAGCAATGCTGATGGGTTGTCCAGAATGTTTAACCGACCGGAACGAGAGACTCATCCAGGGCTGGATTAGTTCCCCCTGTCCATAGTCTGGGAGGGGCGAGTGTTAGGAAAGATTTCGTAATTGTAGGTAATTTTCCTTCCATGTGGCAACCCCTAAACTTTTTGCTGTTGTTTTTCACCTTGTTCTTGACTTTGCCAGAGAAGTGCAGCCTTCTGCCGCACACCTCTGGGCTTTCGCTCCTTTTCTTATGGGGAAACTGACATGCCCTTAAGACAGTCAGTACCGGGGAACGCTGTTTCCCGTAGTTTCTTTTATCATGTTGCGGCTTTAGTGCAACATGACACAAGAGGGCACTGTAAGCTAAGTTACAGCTCTCTTGGGTCTCTAGCCTTCTACAGGCCCTAGATAATCGTTTAGGATGGTATTTGATCGGTGCAAGTCATTCAGGGATTGGAATGGTGGCAGCGATCGTTTTGTGTATTTTGAGCTCCTTTTGGCGTTCTGAGCGCATTTTTCGCACTGAACCCAAAATGGTGGCCTGGCTCCCAAAATGGCCAGACCACGAGGCTCCTTTGTCCTGTACACTGACCGTCTTGCGCCCTTCACCTTCCCCAGGTCGAGCGACCCGGGGCCTTCCTTATATGGGCATGTACTTTCCCGCGAAACGTGGTTGCTTTCGCGGGCTTCTACATGTCTTTTGTGTGCCTCCAGGGTGTGGGCTGGGATGTCTGGTCCCAATACACATCCTGGGTGCCAGAGAGTCTAGGGTAGTGTGAATGCCTGGGACCACCGTGGTCCGTGATTGGTCCACGTATGGTATGTGTGTTGATGAGCGGATCTCCCATTGGCTCCCCTCCGTTTTGGCGCGAAGGGAACCGTGGATAAGAGGGGGCTGGAAACACCACTACCATGTCGATCTCCTGAGTTCTCACGAACGAAGGAATACAGGAGCCAAGTATCCTGCAACCAAGAGGCTGGACCGAGGAATCGCTGGTGACCCGCTGAAGGACTCCTCCTTTGCACTGCTGTCGTCCTGTGAAACCCTTTCCTCCTTTGATCGAACCAGAAGGCCTGTACTGGTGCTTCGACCTTTGGAATAGCAGGAACAGCTGTTCCCGGCGCCTTCACCATCTCCTGCCAAGTAAGCCTTCGGAAGCATCTCTGGGCCATCCAGTTGACTGACCAGCTTACAAGGGAGTCCTGCTCTGTAACCGCCGCCAGGTTGTGTTGTATTTCGAGTCCTGGTCACTCTCACACGCTTCGTACACTTGGCGTTCCCAAGTCTGAAGTGAGTAGTGTACAATTGGCTCGGATACACACGGCCGCTCCGTTGCCCTGCGGTGGTGACAAAACTGTGCAGGTTTCTTCGATTGGGACGTCTTCTTTCTCTACACGATGACGAGGCATTCCCGGCTCTTCTGAACCTGCCAGCTGCTGAAACTAACGTGGAGAAGCCGGGGTCTGCTTGCATCGGGGACCGGTGAGTAGTATAGCTAGGATCTGGTCGCCCTCCTGCAGTAGCCCATTGCTTTTCCCTGCTGTGTAAAAACAGCACCCTTTTGTCCGTACTCGCGCTCTGCTTCTGCTCACTGTGGAGGCTGCGCTTGAGTCGCGGAACCTGTTCTTCTTCTGTTGTGCACTAACCCGAACTGCCTGACTTCCTCCGAAGAGCTTCTCCTTTTGCCCGTTGGCACCAGCGCGTGCAGGTACTTTGAGCACAAGGCTCCACTCTTCGCAGGGCTCGGACTTCCATCTAGTTAGGTGCCTCTGAAGGCGAACTGAGTCTAAAGCATTATCGCACTGCCTGTTTTCTTTCCCTTTCAGGTGGACTACACATTTCGTGCCTCTAATGCTTGCGACTGTCGTATTTGTATATATATTGTGTTGATATGGTATGTGTTGGCTTAATATTGTGATATTGTGATTTTCTCGCTACGGTCATTATTTTAAAGGCCTTAAAATAAATGTGTATATATTTTTGATATAACAACTGTTTGGAGTAGTTTGTAAGCGCTCTTGCTTTGTGTGCTCATTGCGGGCTTTCAGTCACCCTCACCCCTCTTGAGACCTAGTCTTGACCGCCGCGATCGCTACCTTGATTGGTCTGGCTCGTCCAGAGGTTACCCTGTTCCAAGTAATTAGGTTGGCCTTCTGAACTTCTGCGCCACCAGGACAGAGTTCAGAAATCCGTCTTAACAATATCCAACTCCTTCCCATTCCAATTCTGAGACCCTTCCTATACCATGAGACTTGATATCTCAATGCTTCTACAAAACCTGAGACCCATACTATTGCATGAGATGTGATATCAAACTCCTTCCAATTCCAATCCTGATAACCTTCCTATAACATGAGATGAGATATCCAAATCCTTCCCCTTCCAAACCTTAGACTCTTTCATTATCATGAGATGTGATATCCAACTCCTTCCCATTCCAATCCTTAGACCCTTCTGATAGCATGAGATGTGATATCTCAATGCCTCTAATACCAAACCTGAGATCCTACCTCTAACATGAAATGTGATATCCAACTCCTTCCCCTTCCAAACCTGAGAGCCTTCCTATAACATGAGATGTGATATCGAAGTCCTTCCCATTCCAATCCTGAGACCCTTCCTATAACATGAGATGTGATATCCAACTCCTTCCCATTCCAACCTGAGACCCTTCCTATAGCATGAGATGGGATATGAAACTACTTCCAAATCCAATCCTGATACCCTTCCGATAGCATGAGATGTGATATCCCAATGCTTCTACCAAACCTGAGACCCATACTATGACATGAGATGTGATATCCAATTCCTTCCCATTCCAAACCGGAGACCCTTCCTACAGCATGTGATGTGATATCTCAATGCTCTAATACCAAAACTGAGACCCGTCCTATAGCATGAGATGTGATATCCAACTCCTTCCCATCGCAATCCTGAGACACTTTCGATAGCAGAGATGTGATATCTCAATTCTTATACCAAACCTGAGACCCTTCCTATAACATGAAATGGGATATCCAACTCCTTCCCATTCCAAACCTGAGACCCTTCCGATAGCAGAGATGTGATATCTCAATGTCTCTAATGCCAAACCTGAGATCCTTCCGATAGCATGATATGTGATATCGCAATGCTTCTAATACCAAACCTGATATCCTTCCTATAACATGAGATGTGATATCCAAATCCTTCCCGTTCCAAACCTGAGACCCTTCCGATAGCATGATATGTGATATCTCAATGCCTCTAATACCAAACCTGAGATCATTCCGATAGCATGAGATGTGATATCTCAATGCCTCTAATACCAAACCTGAGATCCTACCTCTAACATGAAATGTGATATCCAACTCCTTCCCTTTCCAAACCTGAGAGCCTTCCTATAGCATGAGATGTGATATCCAAGTCCTTCTCATTCCAATCCGGAGACCCTTCCTATAACATGAGATGTGATATCCAACTCCTTCTGATTCCAAGGTAAGACCCTTCCTATAGCATGAGATTGGATATCCAACTCCTTCCAAATCCAATCCTGATACCCTTCCGATTGCATGAGATGTGATATCCCAATGCTTCTACCAAACCTGAGACCCATACTATGACATCAGATGTGATATCAAACTCCTTCCCATTCCAATCTTGAGACCCTTCCTATAGCTTGAGATGTGATATCCAACTCCTTCCCATTCCAATTCTGAGACCCTTCCTATACCATGAGACTTGATATCTCAATGCTTCTACCAAACCTGAGACCCATACTATTGCATGAGATGTGATATCAAACTCCTTCCAATTCCAATCCTGAGAACCTTCCTATAACATGAGATGAGATATCCAACTCCTTCCCATTCCAATTCTGAGACCCTTCCTATACCATGAGACTTGATATCTCAATGCTTCTACCAAACCTTAGACCCTTTCATTATCATGAGATGTGATATCCAACTCCTTCCCATTCCAATCCTTAGACCCTTCTGATAGCATGAGATGTGATATCTCAATGCCTCTAATACCAAACCTGAGATCCTACCTCTAACATGAAATGTGATATCCAACTCCTTCCCCTTCCAAACCTGAGAGCCTTCCTATAACATGAGATGTGATATCGAAGTCCTTCCCATTCCAATCCTGAGACCCTTCCTATAACATGAGATGTGATATCCAACTCCTTCCCATTCCAACCTGAGACCCTTCCTATAGCATGAGATGGGATATCCAACTACTTCCAAATCCAATCCAGATACCCTTCCGATAGCATGAGATGTGATATCCCAATGCTTCTACCAAACCTGAGACCCATATTATGACATGAGATGTGATATCCAATTCCTTCCCATTCCAAACCGGAGACCCTTCCTACAGCATGTGATGTGATATCTCAATGCTCTAATACCAAAACTGAGACCCGTCCTATAGCATGAGATGTGATATCCAACTCCTTCCCATCGCAATCCTGAGACACTTTCGATAGCAGAGATGTGATATCTCAATTCTTATACCAAACCTGAGACCCTTCCTATAACATGAAATGGGTTATCCAACTCCTTCCCATTCCAAACCTGAGACCCTTCCGATAGCAGAGATGTGATATCTCAATGTCTCTAATGCCAAACCTGAGATCCTTCCGATAGCATGATATGTGATATCGCAATGCTTCTAATACCAAACCTGATATCCTTCCTATAACATGAGATGTGATATCCAAATCCTTCCCGTTCCAAACCTGAGACCCTTCCGATAGCATGAGATGTGATATCTCAATGCCTCTAATACCAAACCTGAGATCATTCCGATAGCATGAGATGTGATAGCTCAACGCTTCTAATACCAAACCTGAAATCCTTCCTATAACATGAGATGTGATATCCAAATCCTTCCCCTTCGAAACCTGAGACCTTCCCTTTAGCATGAGATGTGACATCAAGCTCGTTCCCATTCCAATCCTGAGACCCTTCTGATAGCATGAGATGTGATATCTCAATGCCTCTAATACCAAACCTGAGATCCTACCTCTAACATGAAATGTGATATCCAACTCCTTCCCTTTCCAAACCTGAGAGCCTTCCTATAGCATGAGATTTGATATCCAAGTCCTTCTCATTCCAATCCGGAGACCCTTCCTATAACATGAGATGTGATATCCAACTCCTTCTGATTCCAACCTGAGACCCTTCCTATAGCATGAGATTGAATATCCAACTCCTTCCAAATCCAATCCTGATACCCTTCCGATAGTATGAGATGTGATATCCCAATGCTTCTACAAAACTTGACACCAATACTATGACATCAGATGTGATATCAAACTGCTTCCCATTCCAATCTTGAGACCCTTCCTATAGCTTGAGATGTGATATCCAACTCCTTCCCATTCCAATTCTGAGACCCTTGCTATACCATGAGACTTGATATCTCAATGCTTCTACCTACCTACCATACTATTGCATGAGATGTGATATCAAACTCCTTCCAATTCCAATCCTGAGAACCTTCCTATAACATGAGATGAGATATCCAAATCCTTCCCCTTCCAAACCTTAGACCCTTTCTTTATCATGAGAAGTGATATCCAACTCCTTCCCATTCCAATCCTGAGACCCTTCCGATGAGATTTGTTATCTCAATGCTTATACCGAACCTGAGACCCTTCCTATAGCATGAGATGTGATGTCTCAATGCTTCTAATACAAAATCTGAGGCCCTTCCTATAGCAAGAGATGTGATATCCAAATCCTTCCCATTCCAAACGGGAGACCCTTCCTAGAGCAGGGAAGCGAGTGTTTGCAACGCGAAACGGTGCGGGGACAGGGACAGAAAGGAATAACGCCTCTGAGGCGGAACAGCTGTTAGTTAGCCTTCTTTGGAGAAGAGAACGTGATCACCACGGGAGTGCAGCCTTGAAACTAGAAGGGACGATGAAAACATGGTGACTGGAATAACAGATGGCAAATACACTTTCCAGAACAGTCGGATTACCCGATAATGCATTGAAGATTTCAGCAGTATACATTCAGGCTGTGAACAGTAGATTTTGACCCCCCCCCCCTTGCATGGGTGACGAGTGGTTAAAAACATCAGGATTCCACTGAACAAATGCACGAACCGAGTACAAAATGGGAATCCACCAGAATTCGCATTTACCAAAACGCGAGGTAAGTACATTTTCTAGCTATTTTTGCTAGTTTTCAGCACTTTTCAATACGTCTAGCGGGTTACAGCTATATCTTGAATAATGGGTGTAATAAAGCGTTCTGAGCACCGTGTATCTTTTGAAGCTCATTTGTTTATTTCAAGGCCGCGGGAAGCGGAGAGAAGGCAGGGAACACGCATCTAAACCAGAGAGCTGGGAAGCGAGTACTTGCAACGCGAAAGGATGCAGAGAGCAAGGACAGAAAGGAAGGCCTCTGGGAAGGAAAAACGTCTAAACCAGAAAGCGGGGAAGCGAGTGTTTGTAACGCGAAACGTTGCAGGGAGCAGGGACAGATAGGAAGAACTCCTCTGAGGAGGAACAGCTGGTAGTTAGCCTTCTTTGGAGATGAGAACTTGATCACCACGGGAGAGGATTGTTGAGAGGGTTACAGAGGGGGAGGTCTGAGATCAGAAAATCCTGAGTATTCTCAGCAGTTTGTAGGGCCAGCGACATGAAGAGTTGCCGATCTCGTAAAAGTCCAGGTCAGGAAGCATACAGGTTCATGTTGAATTCTCCAAGTAGGCGGCGTTGAGTGGTAGGAGGCCAGGATGGAGAAGTCCATCCACTGAGAGAGGAAGGGGGCAGGCAAATAGCCACGGTGAGAGAATGGGCAGGAAAGAGAGAATGCATGCAGACAAGGCATTCGTGAGAGGAGTCGGCCTGCATAGGAAAGCAATTTACTACAGGAATCAAGGATACTCCCCCTCAAGAACTGTTGGATCTGGGCATGGAGAGGAACTTGTCATCAGGGAGGAGAGTGTCAAAGCTCGAGACAGCGCTGGCCGTCGACCATGTCTCGGTTAGACCAAGGACATCAAGGTCGGGTTCTTCCGGGAAATGGCAGATGTCAGATGAGTGTTTGAAACTGAGTGAGAGTTGAGAGTGGGGAGGGGTACAAATCAGTAATCCCTGCGGAGGTGTAGAAGGAGCCTGAACTAGGGCAGATGAGGAAGGAGAGAGGAAAGGAAGCAGAAGAAGGGAGAGAAAAGACAGAAGGAGAGCATGATCAATCCGGGAGCTAGGTGTGGTGAGAAGGTTAGACGGGGAGGTCTGAGTCTCAGGATTGGAATGGGAAGGAGTTGGATGTCACATCTCATGCTATAGGGAGGTTCTGTAGGGTATTTTGTGGAGATTTGGGGCCTGACAGAATTTTATTACCGCCGAAAAATAACTTAGCAATAATCACTCCTTGTATTCAGATTTGACCATGTGCAACAATAGTACAGTGGACATGCACTATTTCAGCACCCAGGCATGCATATTTGGTATGTGTGGTTGGTAGGTGTGGTTGGTGGTATTTTGGTGAGCATTATTCCCTTGTTTTATTGGTGGCCCCAATGTCCAGAATCCCTTATCTTTGCTTAGATTTTTCGTGTAATCACTAGAGAGACCTCAGGCCTACATTTCAGGAATACCACATTTTCAATTTTCAGTGTTAGTGTTAGTGTGCCACCATGGGCAATCTCACTGACTTATTTACGACAGAGAGCTATATGCGGTAATTTTGTGGTAATTTCCACTACCTTATATACGGTAGGGAACTATGTCCAGAGAGTCTCTCTTCCCGTTGGCTCATGTACCTCCAACGAGCTATGCTACAGTCACTCACAACTGTTCATACTGAATCTGACATGCACACATCTGTCTTAAAATGACCATTGCATTGTTTAAAAATCTCCCCACCTCATCAGCATTGTAATGGTAAATAGTAAACACACCACCCGTCTGCTTTCAAATATCTTTCTGTATTATAAAAGTTGCATTTATACACAATCTCATTGTTTACAGAAATAAATACAATAGCACAGTAACAGCTTTGTCTATGACACACTGCAAAGAGAGTGACGGAGAACAGAACTCAAATTGCAACATTAGCATTTGATTAAGGCCTGCACAGGAATCCTACACTGACTGCATATTATCGTACACACTCAGCTCCCACACTTCTGTAATTACCTTATCTCTTTAGTTCTCTTTCTGAATGTGGCTCCCTTGAAGATTAACCCCAGTGAAAACGAACGCTTTTCGTTCTCAAACCGGGGTTATTATCTGGAATCCTCAGCTTCTGCAGATAGGAATGCCTCAGCCAGGGGAAAGGTCCTTCTTCCAGCTCTGCCAAATCTTGACTGCCTTTCTTCTTCCTCAAACTCCCCCCACCAAAAACCTGATCACTCCCTCTAGCATGATACTTGCTATGACGCTGCTCTAATCAGAATTAATCACGCCATCTCCTCCTTCTCTACACAATGGCTCATTTTTATAGTAATACTTTGTAACCAACTGATTTCCTGTTCTTTCGAGCCCATTTGCTTCCTGTAGTTATATGGACAGGGCAGCAGAGAGAACAGAAAAAAAAATGGATGTGCGTTTAAAAGTTCACTTTCAGAATAGGCCTAATTCTGCAGTGGAGACACATTTTTATTAGTGGATTATGTTTCATTAGTCAGGTTAGTTATAGGTTATGTTAGTTGTTATTTTCAAATGTGTCTCTCGCACCATAGGCATTTCAGGTGAAATATAGTGTGCATTTTTAACTGTAAGAATAGATTTGCATCCTATATGTTAAAATCGTTTTTGACTGAATAGCCTGTCTTTTCTTGTTAATCTGGTAACACATATAGCAATGCACCGCACCCTTGTGGTGGTGCTGCAAAAAAAAAATTGCTACCTGTGCAGTAGTGCTGTACTTTGTGCTGTTTGCTACCTGTGTAGTAGTGCTGTACTCTGTGCTGTTTGCTACCTGTGTAGTAGTGCTGTACTCTGTGCTGTAACACGCCAAATATCCTTACATACCCTCCTTTTGTTTTTAGAACTTGGCTATAATCCAAGCCAATTCCTAAAAACAATTTGTTCTCTCTTTTTTTCTTTTACAATATAGCAATCCAACAAAATGAATATTCATGTGCATCAATGAAAATTTGCAATCAACACAGTATTCATCCGAGTTCATTAGTTTACAAAATGTTCTACATTTGCCTTCTCAGTTGAAGTGGCATTACTTTAAGTTTAGATTTTCCAAGTCAATTAAAAACAAAGAAATAAAACAACTAACTAAAACAAATAATTAATATAACAAATTAAAATAAATAATTAAAATAATAAATACGTGGAACTCCATATGTCAGGACTCTTGTCCGCTTCTGATATGTCCCGACCAGCGATGTTATTCGGTTCATTCGAGTACACTTCCATCTTGGCAATCTTAGATCCATAGGAGTCATCCTTTTTAGCATTCTGGTTATCTTGTCTTCACCTCCACCTGGAGGCAGGCATCTTTTGGTCTTCATCCAGGGGACTCCAGGACTCCATCGTCTCTCCCGTTGGCTCTGATCCCGGAACCTCCGACCAAATAATGTTAATTGTCTAAATCAAAATAGAAAATAAACAAATTAAGTACATAGCATAATACTAACTTCATCCTTTTGCCAAAAATAAAACATGCTTGGTAAAAATATTTCATTTTTTTTTTTTTTTTTTTTTTTTTTTTCTGAAATTAAACACAAGTTAAAAGAAAACAAGCAGATATTCAATATTTAACACACTTTCTCTCTGCACACCAACCATGAGCTTCCATTATATGTGCATTTATTTATTTATTTATTTATTTATATTATATATTTTTACATATATTACAGTGTTTATGTACCATCATAACAATCAACTTTTTTTTTTAACTTCTTTGTCACTGCCTCCTGATTACACCCATTTATTTTCTCTTTTTTTTTTTAAAGGACTTTATCTGTCTCTACATGCTCAAGCTGCCTGATCTCATGTCTGGGATGGCATGGTTTGATTTGATTTACATGGACAAACTGCTCTATTGCTGTTTCACCTTCATTTTTCAAAATTTTATAAACCACAGGAGAGACCTTATCTATAATTCGAAATGGCCCCTGCCAGGCTGCTAGAAATTTAGAATTTTTCTGTTTACTTTTTCCAAAATGAAACTTGTACACCTGATCCCCTACACTGTATTCCTTTACTGATGTCTTTTTGTCATAATAAGACTTTTCACTGTCAGCGGCTCTTTCCAGATTTCTCTGCACAAAAGCAAATGCATGTTGCAAATGCCTCCTCAGTTCATCAATATATTCATGAACTGTGGATGCACTCACAAGAGTTTGCTCATGTGTTCTGTATAGTAGGTGTTGTGGTAACACCATTTTCCTACCTGTCAAGACCTCATGAGGGCTAACACCTGTTGCTTTGGCAGGAGTCGATCTGATTGCCATCACAACCAACGGTAAACGTAAATCCCAGCTCGAACCTGCTTCTGCCACAAATTTCTTTAAAATATCCACAACAGACCTATTGCTTCTTTCAACTGTACCTGAAGACGCCGCCCGATATGCGATATGTAGTTTCCTTTTCACACCTAGTATTTGCCATACCTTACTCATTAGAGTACTTGTGAAATGACTTCCTCTGTCTGACTCAATTCTTTGTGGCAACCCAAACCTTGAGAACACATGGTTCACCAGCAATGTGGCTGCTGTTTGCGCACTACAATCTGGTGCAGGAATGCATTCAATCCACTTCGACATCAAACATACCACACTCAAAATATAACGGTGTCCCCTGCTCGACCTTTTTAAAGGACCTACATAGTCTATTTGCAAATCTGACCATGGGAGAGTTAGGCCTCTTTTCATCAATGGTGCTCTAAGCATTGGTGAAGCAGGATTCAATTGGGCGCATACTAGACATCCTCTAGTATATAATTCCACATCTTGGGACATATGTGGCCAGTAAGCATAATCTTTAAGTATTTCTAATGTTTTTTGTGAACCTCTATGGCCTGCAGTTATGGCATCATGTGCATGGTGTAGCATTAGTCCTCTGAATGAAAGGGGTACTACCCACTGTATTTGCCCTGTTATGGACTCTCTAATCATGAGTCCATCCTGTAATCTAATTCGTGTTTTGTTCTTTAATAGCACCCTCAACTCTTCTTTTCCCATACAATCATTTTCTGTTAAAGGATTTTGTTCAGGATCTATCAAATGATTATAATAGATTCCCAAAATTTGATCATTCTTTTGTGCCTCAATCAAATCTTGGTCTGGCGTGTCATGACTCCACTGCACCACCGGTTGATCTACCTCCTTTGGTGCTTTAGAACGTGTGACTGCATCAATTTGTATTTCACCCATTAAATAATCAATAGGTAGCAATTCTCCCATCACAGCCCCAATCTTAGCCAGGTGGTCTGCCTTATCATTTCCCTCCTTATCCTCTCCTGGTGTTTTTAAATGCCCACAAATTTTTCTCCAGTATATTGTTAACTCATTCTCTGACACCAATTTGTCTATGGCTTGTATCATTTTTCCATGCTTAAGTGGCTTTTTGTTATATGTAACCATGCCTCTTGCTTTCCAACCAGGCAAATACTCCACAAAGCTATTCCGTGCATAGTCAGAATCAGTCACCAGGACAATTTCACTGAACTTTTTATCAACTGCAGTAGCAATTGCTTTATAAATGGCTGCCAATTCCGCCACCTGACTGCTCCTATCTCCAATCCTCATCCCTATACTGGGGACACCTTCACATTTCAACCAGACATTTCCTATTCCTGCCACTAACTGTTTATTACTGTCATTTTCAATGTGAAAAGCACAACCATCCACATATACAGTTGGCAAATCCTTGCATGTTTTTTCATCAAAAGCTTTGTGTGGTGATCGTTCAAATTCCTGCAAACTAGTTTCCACTTCCATTTCATTTGGTATTTGTTCAGCTGCACAGTCATGTAAGTCAGCTAACCCTTGAGCAATTGGGCTCTTTTTATTTTGTCCATATCTCACTTCTACGGGAAAACCTTGTAATGCCAGCGTCCATGAAGTGATTCTGGATTGTGCTAGATTGCCTGATCTAATTCTTTTACTCTCTAAAAACTGCAAAGGTTGATGATTTGTTTCAATAATCACCTTTTCTCCCTGAACAATGGGGCGGAAATGTTGTAGCGCCCACACAGTGGTTAATAGGGCCTTTTCACATTCATTAAATTTCATTTCAACTTGGGAAAATGCCTTACTTGCATATGCAATGGTTTTGTGATTCAAATCGTGTTTTTGTGATAACACTGCTGACATACAATGTTCAGAAAAACCTATTTCTATAAAGAAATCCCTGTCCTTTATGGGGTATGCTAAACATGGTGCCTTTACAAGACATTCCTTTAATTTAGCCACTGCATCAGACTGCCCCTTTTCCCATTTCCAGGGAGTATTCAGTTTAAGCAGTTTAGTCAATGGTTGAGTGATTTCTGCATAATTTTCAATGAACTTTCTGTTATAGCCTGTCATCCCTAATAAACTTTTTACTCCTTTCACATTTTTAGGATCTTTTAATCTTTGTATGGCCTCTATTTTCTTCTTTTGTGGATTTAGCCCATGTTCAGTCACTTCATGTCCTAGAAAGTTCACTTTTTTCTTGCACCATTGTGCTTTTTGCAACGATACTTTGGCGCCTGCTTTCTGCAATTGGCCAAGTACATGTCTTATTTCATCAAAATGGCTTTTCAAACTTTCATTTTTTATCAGGACATCGTCCACATAAACTATTGTTCCTCTTTCCGCTGCATCCGGCATGGCCTTTCTCAAAAATATGCCAAATTCACTCCCACTATTGATGTACCCGAACGGAGCTCTAAGCCAGGCATATTGAGTCCTGTCAAATGTAAAGGAAAATAAATTCTGTATCTCCTCTGCCAATGGCACGCACCAATATCCAGTGGTGAGATCTAATGTGGTAAATACATTTGAACCATGTATCTGAGCTAGGCCCTGATCAATGAATGGCAGTGGCCATCTAGATATTGGTACTCTTTTATTTAACTCTCTCAAGTCTGCACATAGCCGCCATTGACCATTTGGCTTCAATACACCTAAAATAGGTGTATTGGATGTGCTATGAATGGGTCTGATGATTCCCCGTGATTCAAAATTTTTAATAATCTCTGCCAATGATTCTAAACATGCCAGCGGTAGTCTATACTGGCGTACAAACACTGGGTTTCTACTACACCCTTCTGGTAGTGTGGCCACATGTAAATCAGTTAAACCACAATCATAAGCATCTTTTGCAAATACATCCTTAAACTCCATAAATATCTCCCTCAGATTGTCCCTCTCTTCATTGCTTTCACATGCATCCGCTAAGGAGATCTGCTCTTCTACCATTTTGGAAAATTCTGGAAAATCTTCTGGTAAGGGAATCTCGGCGCTTTCCTCTAACTGTGTGGCTGTGTCTTTTTGTAAAGCTGCCACTTTTAAATATTTTGGCATATCAGCTTCCACTTCAATGGGCTGATTTTCTGTTTCATTTTCATTTAAATTAAATATTATGCAATCCTCTTGATGGCAGCACACTGTCTCATTTGAATCATAAGGATACACAGAATGAATTTTAAATATTCCTTTGGGCTGAGAGTCCAGGTGTTCTGGCAACTCGCCCTTGGCATCTACATATTTTTCAGGAATATTCCCAATCACCATGTTATTTAAATCTGCCGTATAATGTGATTTTTGTATGGCCATTCCTAATGGCGAGTTTTCCTCTAAATGAATATCCTGACAACCTTTATTATTTACCATGATTTTTACAGATCCCTCACCAATGTCTACCAATGGAATGTATTCATAATCCAGGCCTTGCTGTTTTATGGATTCATTCAGGCATACAAATGCATCAGAGCCTTTCATCTGCTGTCCATTTTTGCATTTCAGTGTTATTGCAAACTGTTTTGTAAATGCAGGAATAATAGTATTTTTCCTCATTTGTAATTCGATTGCATAAGGAACCAGTTGTGCACAATGATAAGCCCTTCTTTTGTCTTCAAATTCAGGTGCCGGACCACCTAGGCGTGACCATATTTTTTGATTAAGGAAATCTAACACCATACACATTCTGTGCATGATGTCATTTCCCATGTAAAATTCATTTTGTGCTCCACTCACTATCCATACATTATGGTAAATTGTTTTCTGCCCAATGCTAATTTTAAGCATGCATCTGCCTGCAATTCGGTTTTCAAAGTCTGGACTGTCCAAGCCAGAAACATATTGGTTTTTAATCCTAAATCTCGGGATTTCTTCCCTTTCCATTATTTTTTGCAACAATTTCTCATTAATGAAACTCCTTTCATGTTCAAGCGCTAACGTGGCTTTTATTGTTTTAAAATAATCATTTATACCAACATGAACCCATGGTTGCTCATCTTCCATGTGTATTTCTGCCAGAGTGGTAATGTGTTTTTCTGAATCTGTTTTAGGAGCAATATTCTGTTTGCACATTTTCTCTTTTAGATAAAAACATAATGTGTGCTCATCTATGGCAGTCTGCAATCTTTCCTTGGGTCCAAGTATATTTGTACAGGTAGTTTTTCATTGTCGCTCTGCATTTTGTCTTGACACATTAATATGACAGTGACACTAGGTATGCAGCTATTCTGGAGATATACCTCCACAGCATCATTTGTTTTGGCAACGGTGTGACATTCATTTATATTGCTGTTTTGTGATTTTAGTTTCTTAGACCTCAATGGTTTTTTGGTTAAGGACCACAGCACTCCATTCACCCCATCTATGAGAGGAGACAATCTTTTCAGGCAATCTGTCCCCATCAGAAATGGAATTTCACAAATAGATGTGATCAATACCTCTTGTTTCATTCTGTGCTTTCCTATTTTTATGTCAACCTCAGTTACACCTATGATGGGCACCTCCTCCCCATTAAAGTTATGCACTGGTCCTTGATTTTCCTTCACTGTGATCTGACTCTGTGGAGGTCTCCCTTCATTGATACTCTTTACCAGTTCCTTGGACATAATTGTGGCCTGTGCGCCAGTGTCAATCATAGCAAAGGTGTGGCATTTTTCTTCTACAGTGATGGGTGCATAATATCTGTCCTCAACTTCCTCTAATACACATAAGAAATGTGAATTCTTACTGATTTCAGGGCTCACCTTTCTCAGGTCTTTTTCACTTTTGGCTAAGCACATTGGTAAATGAAAAGACATTTTTCCCTCCTTTTTACCCATTTCTGTGCGAGAGATTTTATTCATTTCTCCATGTTCAGAGGTTTTTTGGAGTGTGGCCACTGTTCGCCCATCCATCTGGGTAACATCAGAGACCACATCACAATCCTCCAACTGAACATGTGTAACAACATCATTCAGCAATTTGTCATTTTTTAATTCTGTGCATTTGTAATCATTTAGTGTCAGACCAGCCCTTTCAGTCTCTTCAAAAATATGTGGCTCAAAGAATTCTTCAGGTGATTGACTTGTACCCTCCTTGTGAGTATTTCCTTTTTCTGTCTGTGTTTGGTCATTGTTTTGCTTGCCCAGGGAAGGAGCTATAGCATCCCCACTTACTCCCTGTTCACTGGTATTCCCCATGCATGAGTCATTTTTCTTAAATCTGTTCCTTTGTTCTTTTGGAATTCCTAATGTTTCTTTTTCATTTGTGCAAATCTTTACTGTTTTATTTAGCTCTAAGTTAAACCGTACCTCTTTTTTAGAAGTATTTGCACTTTCTGTCACAATTTCATTTACTGGTACTTTCATTTTTAATCCATTAGGCATCTCAGAGTCGTTATGCAAAATTATATTAGAGCAATCTGTCATTTTGGTACTGCAGTTATCATGAGTACTTAGTCACTTTTCGGAAGCCCCCCGGTCATTGCTATGGCCATCAGCCCCCTCTTTGGAAGGTTGTTTTTGCGCTGTATAGAGCTTTCCTATTTGCTCAGCTAACATTTTCGCTTGGGCCTCAAGGCACTGGAACCTTTCCATCTCTCTAGGATCCTCTTTCTGTGGCCTAGGTCGATATTGGTTGTTTTCCCCCTGATTGGATCTATTCTGATACCTCTCAGGTGATTGATGTCGGTTGGGATGGTTTCTGAACTCTTGATTCATTTGTGGAGGGGAGCGGGTTGCACCCATCCTTTGATTATAGTCCCCTGGTGGGGAATCATTGTACTGGCGTGGACTGTAGTTCACGTTTTGCCTCATGTCCTGTCTCTCAGATTGTGGGTACTGGCCCCTATGTTGATTTCCATTATCAGTAAATCGATCCACATATCGGGGCCTATCCTGATTACCATATATCATGGTGCTGGGATCAAATCTGCTCTGTGTCCCCAATGACTGGTAGGGACCATCATTTCTTTGATCTTGATTTTGTCTCTGGTTATTGTTCGTACCTGCCATATCAGGCCGATATCCTACCCGGGGTCTGTCCCCTAAATACCTAGGGCTGATGTAGCTCTCTCTATTACTAGGATCATGTGATTGGAACATTGGTACAGGAAATGGCGATCTTTGTTGATTACCCCTTTGTTCAGGTGTCACATTATTTTTACCTTGGCTTTGAGCAGACTCAAGGGACATTTTGGCTGACCTGATTTCCATTACTGTGGCTGAGGGTTCTTTAGATTTAGGTCTAGTATCTTTCATTTTATCACTTTCTCTACCCTGACAATAGAGTACCTCATATAGTTTTGTGCTTTGATGTACAATCCATTCAAGGGACTTGTCACGGTCAAATTCACGGACCAATTGGGATATGATGTCTTTCTGTAGCCCATAGAAGTATGCAGTTTTAAACTCATTGGAATTTGAGTCAAAAGATACATCAAAGCGAGAAAATGCTCTTTTTAAGTCTTGTAAAAATTGGCGAGGGGATATATTAGGTCCAGCAGTAATTGTGTACTCGACTTTCTTTGCCTCCTGCAATGATTGAAAAGGAGAAAAATGACGCCTAATTTCTTTTTCAAACTCCAGCCATGTCATATTCTGCTGCTCATTTAATCCCCTTATGATGCTGGCCGTCGGGGCATCTAAAGTTAAATGAAAATATTGTCTGTACTGTTCCTTAGGTATCTGGAGTGCTTTAAAAATGTCATGCACCGCTTCTAAGTGATCCTCAATGCAGCATTCACCTCCCTTTTTAAATGGTTTGATCAGGGCTTTAATGGATTTCATTATTTTTATGGGGCTACTTGTTGCAATGCATGGAATTGCACTATTTTGTGATTCAATCCTGTTTTCAGGTGTATGAGATTGGTGGCTGCCCCCAATGGGAGTATCAAATCCCCCAAGGGTGCTGCAACCAAGTTCAGTCACCGGCCCAGTCACTGGAGCACTAGCTCTTTGGGCAGAGCTAGAATTCACCTCCACTCCATTGAATGTGGTACCCTGCCACCTCTCCTGGGACCTGGGAATGCACATTTGCTGTTCTAAGTCCTTACACTTTTTAAGGAGTCTGGTTGCTTCATTTTGCAAATAATTATTTTCATCACTCATTTTATTAATCACCTCCTGCATGTCGCACATTTGCATTTGGCATTCATTGAACTCTTTATTTCTCTTGTCTCTTTCTTGAATCATTTTAATCATTTCTTGTTCTGCACTCTGGAGATCACCTTCTTTTTCACAATGTTCTTTTTGTAAAATCTGCATTTCTGAAACAACCTCATCTTTATCCTGCCTAATGTGATCCACTAAGGCTTTTAAGTGTGCCAATTCTTGCTCACTATCTTCAAATTGTTTCTTGCTTTTGGATAACTGAGTATCAAAGTCTCTGCATTTTAATTGCATGTCTTTTTGGCATACATCCAATTCTGCTCTCAACATTTCCTGATTTTTACTTGCCCCCTCTAATTCAGTCTTTAACCTGTTAATTAGCTGAGTATCATTCTCTTGCATTCGCAGGGACTTGTTTAAAATAAACCATATTTTGCCGCATAGCCGTATTAAACAGTCTTTCTCTGCACTTTTATCGGCTGCATTCAATAATCTTGTAAGGCAGACCTGAATTATGCTGCCTTCTGCAAAAATATTGTCTAATTTTTCTTTCTGCACCTCACCCTGAATGCGGTTACTCCATTCCAACGTGCTATTCGATGACCAATTCCCATGTGCAAACAACTTTGCCTCTAAATATTGCACTAGATCTGAGAATGTGGTTTCCCTTTGTGACATTCTGAAATTCGTTTTTAGTGGCACACTGCTATTATAAAATGGGTTCCCTTTAATGTGCAAATGGCAGTGTGAGACACGCTTGCCACGCCCAGCAGGTACTCTATGATCACTTTCCCGGTCTGCAACGCACCATAAATATGTAGGGTATTTTGTGGAGATTTGGGGCCTGACGGTATTTTATTACCGCCGAAAAATAACTTAGCAATAATCACTCCTTGTATTCAGATTTGACCATGTGCAACAATAGTACAGTGGACATGCACTATTTCAGCACCCAGGCATGCATATTTGGTATGCGTGGTTGGTAGGCGTGGTTGGTGGTATTTTGGTGAGCATTATTCCCTTGTTTTATTGGTGGCCCCAATGTCCAGAATCCCTTATCTTTGCTTAGATTTTTCGTGTAATCACTAGAGAGACCTCAGGCCTACATTTCAGGAATACCACATTTTCAATTTTCAGTGTTAGTGTTAGTGTGCCACCATGGGCAATCTCACTGACTTATTTACGACAGAGAGCTGCGGTAATTTTGTGGTAATTTCCACTACCTTATATACGGTAGGGAACTATGTCCAGAGAGTCTCTCTTCCCGTTGGCTCATGTACCTCCAACGAGCTATGCTACAGTCACTCACAACTGTTCATACTGAATCTGACATGCACACATCTGTCTTAAAATGACCATTGCATTGTTTAAAAATCTCCCCACCTCATCAGCATTGTAATGGTAAATAGTAAACACACCACCCGTCTGCTTTCAAATATCTTTCTGTATTATAAAAGTTGCATTTAAACACGATCTCATTGTTTACAGAAATAAATACAATAGCACAGTAACAGCTTTGTCTATGACACACTGCAAAGAGAGTGGCGGAGAACAGAACTCAAATTGCAACATTAGCATTTGCTTAAGGCATGCACAGGAATCTTACACTGACTGCATATTATCGTACACACTCAGCTCCCACACTTCTGTAATTACCTTATCTCTTTAGTTGTCCTCTTTCTGAATGTGGCTCCCTTGAAGATTGACCCCAGTGAAAACGAACGCTTTTCGTTCTCAAACCGGGGTTATTATCTGGAATCCTCAGCTTCTGCAGATAGGAATGCCTCAGCCAGGGGAAAGGTCCTTCTTCCAGCTCTGCCAAATCTTGACTGCCTTTCTTCTTCCTCAAACTCCCCCCAGCAAAAACCTGATTGTGTGCATTTTTAAATGAGCACGTGTGCTTTTAACTGTAAGAATAGATTTGCATCCTATATGTTAAAATCGTTTTTGACTGAATAGCCTGTCTTTTCTTGTTAATCTGGTAACACATATAGCAATGCACCGCACCCTTGTGGTGGTGCTGCAAAAAAAAAATTGCTACCTGTGCAGTAGTGCTGTACTCTGTGCTGTTTGCTACCTGTGTAGTAGTGCTGTACTCTGTGCTGTTTGCTACCTGTGTAGTGGTGCTGTACTCTGTGCTGTAACACGCCAAATATCCTTACAGTTCTCAGGTTTGATATTAGAAGCATTGAGATATCACATCTCATGCTATCGGAAGGGTCTCAGGATTGGAATGGGAAGGAGTTGGATATCACATCTCATGCTAAAGGAAAGGTCTCAGGTTTGGAAGGGGAACGATTTGGATCTCACATCTCATGTTTTAGGACGGGTCTCAGGTATGGTATTAGAAGCATTGAGATATCACATCTCATGGTATAAGGGTCTCAGGATTGGAATGGGAAGGAGTAGGATATCACATCTCAAGCTATCTCAGGATTGGAATGGGAAGGAGTTTGATATCACATCTCAAGCTATAGGAAGGGTCTCAGGTTTGGGAAGGGAAGGATTTGGATTGCACATCTCATGTTATAGGATGGGTCTCAGGTTTGGAATGGGAAATAATTGGATATCCCTTCTCATGCTATAGGAAGGGTCTCAGGTTGGAATGGGAATGAGTTGGATATCACATCTCATGTTATAGGAAGGGTCTCAGGATTGGAATGGGAAGGATTTGGTTATCACATCTCTTGCTATAGGAAGGGTCTCGGGTTTTTTATTAGAAACATTGAGATATCACATCTCATGCTATAGGAAGGGTTTCAGGATTGGAATGGGAAGGATTTGGATATCACATCTCATGCTAAAGGAAGTTTCTCAGGTTTGGAAGGGGAAGGATTTGGATATCACATCTCATGTTATAGGACGGGTCCCAGGTTTGGTATTAGAAGCATTGAGATATCACAACTCATGCTATAGGAAGGGTCTCAGGATTGGAATGGGAAGGAGTTGGATATCCCATCTCATGCCATAGGAAGGGTCTCAGGTTTGGAAGGGGAAGGATTTGGATTGCACATCTCATGTTATAGGATGGTTCTCATGTTTGGTTTTAGAAACATTGAGATATCACATCTCATGCTATCGGAAGGGTCTCAGGTTTGGAATGGGAAGGAGTTGGATATCACATCACATGTTATAGGAAGGATCTCAGGTTTGGTATTAGAAGCATTGAGATATCACATCTCATGGTATAATAAGGGTCTCAGGATTGGAATGGGAAGGAGTTGGATATCACATCTCAAGCTATAGGAAGGGTCTCAGGTTTGGGAAGGGAAGGATTTGGATTGCACATCTCATGTTATAGGATGGTTCTCATGTTTGGTATTAGAAGCATTGAGATATCACATCTCATGCTATAGGAAGGGTCTCAGGATTGGAATGGGAAGGAGTTGGATATTGCATCTCATGCTATAGGAAGGGTCTCAGGAATGGAATGGGAAGGAGTTTTATATGACATCTCATGCCATAGGAAGGATCTCAGGTTTGGTATTAGAAGCATTGAGACATCACATCTCATGTTATAGGAAGGGTCTCAGGATTGGAATGGGAAGGAGTTGGATATCACATCTCATGCTATAGGAAGGGTCTCAGGTTTGGTATAAGCATTGAGATATCACATATCATGCTATAGGAAGGGTCTCAGGATTGGAATGGGAAGGAGTTGTATATGACATCTCATGCCATAGGAATGGTCTCAGGTTTGGTATTAGAAGCATTGAGATATCACATTTCATGCTATCGGAAGGATCTCAGGTTTGGTATTAGAGTCATTGAGATATCACATATGCAAAAGGGAGGGTCTCAGGTTTGGAAGGGGAAGGATTTGGATATCACATCTCTTGTTATAGGAAGGATCACAGGTTTGGTATTAGAAGCATTGAGATATCACATCTCATGCTATCGGAAGGGTCTCAGGATTGGAATGGGACTGTGTTGGATATCACATCTCATGCTATAGGAAGGGTCTCAGGTTTGGAACGGGAAGGAGTTGGATATCACATCTCATGTTATAGGAAGAGTCGCAGGATTGGAATGGGAAGGAGTTGTATATGACATCTCAGGCCATAGGAAGGGTCTCAGGTTTGGTATAAGCATTGAGATATCACATCTCTGCTATCGGAAGGGTCTCAGGATTGGAATGGGAGGGAGTTGGATATCCCATCTCATGTTATAGGAAGGGTGTCAGGTTTGGTATTAGAAGCATTGAGATATCACATCTCATGCTATAGAAAGGGTCTCAGGATTGGAATGGGAAGGAGTTGGATATCACATCTCATGATAAAGGAAGGGTCTAAGGTTTGGAAGGGGAAGGATTTAGATATCACATCTCATGTTATAGGACGGGTCTCAGGTTTGGTATTAGAAGCATTGAGATATCAAGTCTCATGGTATAGGAAGGGTCTCAGAATTGGAATGGGAAGCAGTTGGATATCACATCTCAAGCTATAGGAAGGGTCTCAGGATTGGAATGGGAAGGAGTTTGATATCACATCTCATGCCATAGTATGGGTCTCAGGTTTGGTAGAAGTATTGGGATATCACATCTCATGCTATCGGAAGGGTATCAGGATTTGATTTGGAAGGAGTTGGATATCCCATCTCATTCTATAGGAAGGGTCTCGGGTTGGAATGGGAAGGATTTGGATATCACATCTCATGTTATAGGAAGGATCTCAGTTTTGGTATTAGAAGCATTGAGATATCACATCTCATGCTATAGGAAGGGTCTCAGTATTGGAATGGGAAGGAGTTGGATATTGCATCTCATGCTATAGGAAGGGTATCAGGAATGGAATGGGAAGGAGTTTTCTATGACATCTCATGCCATAGGAAGGATCTCAGGTTTGGTATTAGAAGCATTGAGACATCACATCTCATGTTATAGGAAGGGTCTCAGGATTGGAATGGGAAGGAGTTGGATATCACATCTCATGCTATAGGAAGGGTCTCAGGTTTGGTATAAGCATTGAGATATCACATCTCATGCTATAGGAAGGGTCTCAGGATTGGAATGGGAAGGAGTTGTATATGACATCTCATGCCATAGGAAGGGTCTCAGGTTTGGTATTAGAAGCATTGAGATATCACATCTCATGCTATCGGAAGGATCTCAGGTTTGGTATTAGAGGCATTGAGATATCACATCTCATGCTAAAGGGAGGGTCTCAGGTTTGGAAGGGGAATGATTTCGATATCACATCTCTTGTTATAGGAAGGATCACTGGTTTGTATTAGAAGCATTGAGATATCACATCTCATGCTATCGGAAGGGTCTCAGGATTGGAATGGGACAGAGTTGGATATCACATCTCATGCTATAGGAAGGGTCTCAGGTTTGGAACGGGAAGGAGTTGGATATCACATCTCATGTTATAGGAAGAGTCTCAGGTTTGGTATTAGAAGCATTGAGATATCACATCTCATGCTAAAGGGAGGGTCTCAGGTTTGGAATGGGAAGGAGTTGGATATCACATCTCATGTTATAGGAAGGGTCTCAGGTTTGGTATAAGCATTGAGATATCACATCTCTGCTATCAGAAGTGGCTCAGGATTGGAATGGGAAGGAGTTGGATATCCCATCTCATGTTATAGGACGGGTCTCTGGTTTGGTATTAGAATCATTGAGATATCACATCGCATGCTGTAGGAAGGGTCTAAGGATTGGAATGGGATGGACTTGGATATCACATCTCATGCTATAGGTAGGCTCTCAGGTTTGGTATAAGCATTGAGATATCACATCTCATGCTATAGGAAGGGTCTCAGGATTGGAATGGGAAGGATTTGGATATCACATCTCATGCTATAGGAAGGGTCTCAGGTTTGGTATAAGCATGGAGATATCACTTCTCATGCTATAGGAAGGGTCTCAGGATTGGAATGGGAAGGAGTTGGATATCACATCTCATGTTATAGGAAGGATCTCAGGTTTGGTATTAGAAGCATTGAGACATCACATCTCATGCTATAGGAAGGGTCTCAGGATTGGAATGGGAAGGAGTTGGATATCACATCTCATGCTATGGGAAGGGTCTCAGGATTGGAATGGGAAGGAGTTGTATATGACATCTCAGGCCATAGGAAGGGTCTCAGGTTTGGTATAAGCATTGAGATATCACATCTCTGCTATCGGAAGGGTCTCAGGATTGGAATGGGAAGGAGTTGGATATCCCATCTCATGTTATAGGAAGGGTCTCAGGTTTGGTAGAAGCATTGAGATATCACATCTCATGCTATAGGAAGGGTCTCAGGATTGGAATGGGAAGGAGTTGGATATCACATCTCATGATAAAGGAAGGGTCTAAGGTTTGGAAGGGGAAGGATTTAGATATCACATCTCATGTTATAGGACGGGTCTCATTTTTGGTATTAGAAGCATTGAGATATCAAGTCTCATGGTATAGGAAGGGTCTCAGAATTGGAATGGGAAGCAGTTGGATATCACATCTCAAGCTATAGGAAGGATCTCAGGATTGGAATGGGAAGGAGTTTGATATCACATCTCATGCCATAGTATGGGTCTCAGGTTTGGTAGAAGCATTGGGATATCACATCTCATGCTATCGGAAGGGTATCAGGATTGGATTTGGAAGGAGTTTGATATCCCATCTCATTCTATAGGAAGGGTCTCGGGTTGGAATGGGAAGGATTTGGATATCACATCTCATGCTATAGGAAGGGTCTCAGGATTGGAATGGGAAGGAGTTGGATATCGCATCTCATGCTATAGGAAGGGTCTCAGGAATGGAATGGGAAGGAGTTTTATATGACATCTCATGCCATAGGAAGGATCTCAGGTTTGGTATTAGAAGCATTGAGACATCACATCTCATGTTATAGGAAGGGTCTCAGGATTGGAATGGGAAGGAGTTGGATATCACATCTCATGCTATAGGAAGGGTCTCAGGTTTGGTATAAGCATTGAGATATCACATCTCATGCTATTGGAAGGGTCTCAGGATTGGAATGGGAAGGAGTTGTATATGACATCTCATGCTATAGGAAGGGTCTCGGGTTTGGTACAAGCATTGAGATATCACATCTCTGCTATCGGAAGGGTCTCAGGATTGGAATGGGAAGGAGTTGGATATCCCATCTTATGTTATAGGATGGGTCTCTGGTTTGGTATTAGAAGCATTGAGATATCACATCTCATGCTATAGGAATGTTCTCAGGATTGGAATGGGAAGGACTTGGATATCACATCTCATGCTATGGGGAGGGTCTCACGTTTGGAAAGGGAAGGAGTTGGATATCGCATTTCATGTTAGAGGTAGGATCTCAGGTTTGGTATTAGAGGCATTGAATATCACATCTCATGCTATCAGAAGGGTCTCAGGATTGGAATGGGAAGGAGTTGGATATCACATCTCATGCTAAAGGGAGGGTCTCAGGTTTGGAAGGGGAAGGATTTTGATATCACATCTCATGTTATAGGAAGGATCTCACGTTTGGTATTAGAAGCATTGAGATATCACTTCTCATGCTATCGGAAGGATCTCAGGTTTGCTATTAGAGGGATTGAGATATCCCATCTCATTCTATAGGAAGGGTCTCGGGTTGGAATGGGAAGGATTTGGATATCACATCTCATGTTATAGGAAGGATCTCAGTTTTGGTATTAGAAGCATTGAGATATCACATCTCATGCTATAGGAAGGGTCTCAGTATTGGAATGGGAAGGAGTTGGATATTGCATCTCATGCTATAGGAAGGGTATCAGGAATGGAATGGGAAGGAGTTTTCTATGACATCTCATGCCATAGGAAGGATCTCAGGTTTGGTATTAGAAGCATTGAGACATCACATCTCATGTTATAGGAAGGGTCTCAGGATTGGAATGGGAAGGAGTTGGATATCACATCTCATGCTATAGGAAGGGTCTCAGGTTTGGTATAAGCATTGAGATATCACATCTCATGCTATAGGAAGGGTCTCAGGATTGGAATGGGAAGGAGTTGTATATGACATCTCATGCCATAGGAAGGGTCTCAGGTTTGGTATTAGAAGCATTGAGATATCACATCTCATGCTATCGGAAGGATCTCAGGTTTGGTATTAGAGGCATTGAGATATCACATCTCATGCTAAAGGGAGGGTCTCAGGTTTGGAAGGGGAATGATTTCGATATCACATCTCTTGTTATAGGAAGGATCACTGGTTTGTATTAGAAGCATTGAGATATCACATCTCATGCTATCGGAAGGGTCTCAGGATTGGAATGGGACAGAGTTGGATATCACATCTCATGCTATAGGAAGGGTCTCAGGTTTGGAACGGGAAGGAGTTGGATATCACATCTCATGTTATAGGAAGAGTCTCAGGTTTGGTATTAGAAGCATTGAGATATCACATCTCATGCTAAAGGGAGGGTCTCAGGTTTGGAATGGGAAGGAGTTGGATATCACATCTCATGTTATAGGAAGGGTCTCAGGTTTGGTATAAGCATTGAGATATCACATCTCTGCTATCAGAAGTGGCTCAGGATTGGAATGGGAAGGAGTTGGATATCCCATCTCATGTTATAGGACGGGTCTCTGGTTTGGTATTAGAATCATTGAGATATCACATCGCATGCTGTAGGAAGGGTCTAAGGATTGGAATGGGATGGACTTGGATATCACATCTCATGCTATAGGTAGGCTCTCAGGTTTGGTATAAGCATTGAGATATCACATCTCATGCTATAGGAAGGGTCTCAGGATTGGAATGGGAAGGATTTGGATATCACATCTCATGCTATAGGAAGGGTCTCAGGTTTGGTATAAGCATGGAGATATCACTTCTCATGCTATAGGAAGGGTCTCAGGATTGGAATGGGAAGGAGTTGGATATCACATCTCATGTTATAGGAAGGATCTCAGGTTTGGTATTAGAAGCATTGAGACATCACATCTCATGCTATAGGAAGGGTCTCAGGATTGGAATGGGAAGGAGTTGGATATCACATCTCATGCTATGGGAAGGGTCTCAGGATTGGAATGGGAAGGAGTTGTATATGACATCTCAGGCCATAGGAAGGGTCTCAGGTTTGGTATAAGCATTGAGATATCACATCTCTGCTATCGGAAGGGTCTCAGGATTGGAATGGGAAGGAGTTGGATATCCCATCTCATGTTATAGGAAGGGTCTCAGGTTTGGTAGAAGCATTGAGATATCACATCTCATGCTATAGGAAGGGTCTCAGGATTGGAATGGGAAGGAGTTGGATATCACATCTCATGATAAAGGAAGGGTCTAAGGTTTGGAAGGGGAAGGATTTAGATATCACATCTCATGTTATAGGACGGGTCTCATTTTTGGTATTAGAAGCATTGAGATATCAAGTCTCATGGTATAGGAAGGGTCTCAGAATTGGAATGGGAAGCAGTTGGATATCACATCTCAAGCTATAGGAAGGATCTCAGGATTGGAATGGGAAGGAGTTTGATATCACATCTCATGCCATAGTATGGGTCTCAGGTTTGGTAGAAGCATTGGGATATCACATCTCATGCTATCGGAAGGGTATCAGGATTGGATTTGGAAGGAGTTTGATATCCCATCTCATTCTATAGGAAGGGTCTCGGGTTGGAATGGGAAGGATTTGGATATCACATCTCATGCTATAGGAAGGGTCTCAGGATTGGAATGGGAAGGAGTTGGATATCGCATCTCATGCTATAGGAAGGGTCTCAGGAATGGAATGGGAAGGAGTTTTATATGACATCTCATGCCATAGGAAGGATCTCAGGTTTGGTATTAGAAGCATTGAGACATCACATCTCATGTTATAGGAAGGGTCTCAGGATTGGAATGGGAAGGAGTTGGATATCACATCTCATGCTATAGGAAGGGTCTCAGGTTTGGTATAAGCATTGAGATATCACATCTCATGCTATTGGAAGGGTCTCAGGATTGGAATGGGAAGGAGTTGTATATGACATCTCATGCTATAGGAAGGGTCTCGGGTTTGGTACAAGCATTGAGATATCACATCTCTGCTATCGGAAGGGTCTCAGGATTGGAATGGGAAGGAGTTGGATATCCCATCTTATGTTATAGGATGGGTCTCTGGTTTGGTATTAGAAGCATTGAGATATCACATCTCATGCTATAGGAATGTTCTCAGGATTGGAATGGGAAGGACTTGGATATCACATCTCATGCTATGGGGAGGGTCTCACGTTTGGAAAGGGAAGGAGTTGGATATCGCATTTCATGTTAGAGGTAGGATCTCAGGTTTGGTATTAGAGGCATTGAATATCACATCTCATGCTATCAGAAGGGTCTCAGGATTGGAATGGGAAGGAGTTGGATATCACATCTCATGCTAAAGGGAGGGTCTCAGGTTTGGAAGGGGAAGGATTTTGATATCACATCTCATGTTATAGGAAGGATCTCACGTTTGGTATTAGAAGCATTGAGATATCACTTCTCATGCTATCGGAAGGATCTCAGGTTTGCTATTAGAGGGATTGAGATATCACATCTCATGCTATCGGAAGGGTATCAGGATTGGATTTGGAAGTAGTTGGATATCCCATCTCATGCTATAGGAAGGGTCTCAGGTTGGAATGGGAAGGAGTTGGATATCACATCTCATGTTATATGAAGGGTCTCAGGATTGGAATGGGAAATACTTCGATATCACATCTCATGCTATAGGAAGGCTCTCAGGTTTGGAAGGGGAAGGAGTTGGATATCACATTTATGTTAGAGGTAAGATCTCAGGTTTGGTATTAGAGGCATTGAGATATCACATCTCATGCTATCAGAAGGGTGTCAGGATTGGAATGGGAAGGAGTTAGATATCACATCTCATGCTATAGGGAGGGTCTCACGTTTAGAAAGGGAAGGAGTTGGATATCACATTTCATGTTAGAGGTAGGATCTCAGGTTTGGTATTAGAGGCATTGAGATATCACATCTCATGCTATCAGAAGGTTCTCGGGATTGGAATGGGAAGGAGTTGGATCTCACATCTCATGCTAAAGGGAGGATCTCAGGTTTGGAAGGGGAAGGATTTGGATATCACATCTCATGTTATAGGAAGGATCTCAGGTTTGGTATTAGAAGCATTGAGATATCACATCTCATGCTATCGGAAGGATCTCAGGTTTGGTATTAGAGGCATTGAGATATCACATCTCATGCTAAAGGGAGGGTCTCAGGTTTGGAAGGGGAAGGATTTGGATATCACATCTCTTGTTATAGGAAGGATCACAGGTTTGGTATTAGAAGCATTGAGATATCACATCTCATGGTATCGGAAGGGTCTCAGGATTGGAATGGGACGGAGTTGGATATCACATCTCATGCTATAGGAAGGGTCTCAGGTTTGGAACGGGAAGGAGTTGGATATCACATCTCATGTTATAGGAAGAGTCTCAGGTTTGGTATAAGCATTGAGATATCACATCTCTGCTATCGGAGGTGTCTCAGGATTGGGATGGGAAGGAGTTGGATATCACATCTCATGCTATAGGAATGGTATCAGGTTTGGAACGGGAAGGAGTTGGATATCCCATCTCATGTTATAGCACGGGTCTCAGGTTTGGTATTAGAAGCATTGAGATATCACATCTCATGCTAAAGGGAGGGTCTCAGGTTTGGAATGGGAAGGAGTTGGATATCACATCTCATGTTATAGGAAGGGTCTCAGGTTTGGTATAAGCATTGAGATATCACATCTCTGCTATCGGAAGTGGCTCAGGATTGGAATGGGAAGGAGTTGGATATCCCATCTCATGTTATAGGACGGGTCTCTGGTTTGGGATTAGAATCATTGAGATATCACATCGCATGCTGTAGGAAGGGTCTAAGAATTGGAATGGGATGGACTTGGATATCACATCTCATGCTATAGGTAGGCTCTCAGGTTTGGTATAAGCATTGAGATATCACATCTCATGCTATAGGAAGGGTCTCAGGATTGGAATGGGAAGGATTTGGATATCACATCTCATGCTATAGGAAGGGTCTCAGGTTTGGTATAAGCATGGAGATATCACTTCTCATGCTATAGGAAGGGTCTCAGGATTGGAATGGGAAGGAGTTGGATATCACATCTCATGTTATAGGAAGGATCTCAGGTTTGGTATTAGAAGCATTGAGACATCACATCTCATGCTATAGGAAGGGTCTCAGGATTGGAATAGGAAGGAGTTGGATATCACATCTCATGCTATGGGAAGGGTCTCAGGATTGGAATGGGAAGGAGTTGTATATGACATCTCAGGCCATAGGAAGGGTCTCAAGTTTGGTATAGGCATTGAGATATCACATCTCTGCTATCGGAAGGGTCTCAGGATTGGAATGGGAAGGAGTTGGATACCCCATCTCATGTTATAGGAAGGGTCTCAGGTTTGGTATTAGAAGCATTGAGATATCACATCTCATGCTATAGGAAGGGTCTCAGGATTGGAATGGGAAGGAGTTGGATATCACATCTCATGATAAAGGAAGGGTCTAAGGTTTGGAAGGGGAAGGATTTAGATATCACATCTCATGTTATAGGATGGGTCTCAGGTTTGGTCTTAGAAGCATTGAGATATCAAGTCTCATGGTATAGGAAGGGTCTCAGAATTGGAATGGGAAGGAGTTGGATATCACATCTCAAGCTGTAGGAAGGGTCTCAGGATTTGAATGGGAAGGAGTTTGATATCATATCTCATGCCATAGTATGGGTCTCAGATTTGGTAGAAGCATTGGGATATCACATCTCATGCTATCGGAAGGGTATCAGGATTGGATTTGGAAGGAGTTGGATATACCATCTCATTCTATAGGAAGGGTCTCGGGTTGGAATGGGAAGGATTTGGATATCACATCTCATGTTATAGGAAGGATCTCAGGTTTGGTATTAGAAGCATTGAGATATCACATCTCATGCTATAGGAAGGGTCTCAGGATTGGAATGGGAAAGAGTTGGATATCGCATCTCATGCTATAGGAAGGATCTCAGGAATGGAATGGGAAGGAGTTTTATATGACATCTCATGCCATAGGAAGGATCTCAGGTTTGGTGTTAGAAGCATTGAGACATCACATCTCATGTTCTAGGAAGGGTCTCAGGATTGGAATGGGAAGGAGTTGGATATCACATCTCATGCTATAGGAAGGGTCTCAGGTTTGGTATAAGCATTGAGATATCAAATCTCATGCTATAGGAAGGGTCTCAGGATTGGAATGGGAAGGAGTTGCATATGACATCTCATACCATAGGAAGGGTCTAAGGTTTGGTATAAGCATTGAGATATCACATCTCTGCTATCGGAAGGGTCTTAGGATTGGAATGGGAAGGAGTTGGATATCCCATCTTATGTTATAGGAAGGGTCTCAGGTTTGGTATTAGAAGCATTGAGATATCACATCTCATGCTATAGGAAGGTTCTCAGGATTGGAATGGGAAGGACTTGGATATCACATCTCATGCTATAGGGAGGGTCTCACGTTTGGAAAGGGAAGGAGTTGGATATCGCATTTCATGTTAGAGGTAGGATCTCAGGTTTGGTATTAGAGGCATTGAATATCACATCTCATGCTATCAGAAGGGTCTCAGGATTGGAATGGGAAGGAGTTGGATATCACATCTCATGCTAAAGGGAGGGTCTCAGGTTTGGAAGGGGAAGGATTTTGATATCACATCTCATGTTATAGGAAGGATCTCACATTTGGTATTAGAAGCATTGAGATATCACTTCTCATGCTATCGGAAGGATCTCAGGTTTGGTATTAGAGGGATTGAGATATCACATCTCATGCTATCGGAAGGGTATCAGGATTGGATTTGGAAGTAGTTGGATATCCCATCTCATGCTATAGGAAGGGTCTCAGGTTGGAATGGGAAGGAGTTGGATATCACATCTCATGTTATATGAAGGGTCTCAGGATTGGAATGGGAAATACTTCGATATCACATCTCATGCTATAGGAAGGCTCTCAGGTTTGGAAGGGGAAGGAGTTGGATATCACATTTCATGTTAGAGGTAAGATCTCAGGTTTGGTATTAGAGGCATTGAGATATCACATCTCATGCTATCAGAAGGGTCTCAGGATTGGAATGGGAAGGAGTTGGATATCACATCTCATGCTAAAGGGAGGGTCTCAGGTTTGGAAGGGGAAGGATTTGGATATCACATCTCGTGTTATAGGAATGATCTCAGGTTTGGTATTAGAAGCATTGAGATATCACATCTCATGCTATCGGAAGGGTCTCAGGATTGGAATGGGAAGGAGTTGGATATCACATCTCATGCTATAGGAAGGGTCGCAGGATTGGAATGGGAAGGAACATCTCAGGTTTGGTATTAGAAGCATTGAGATATCACATCTCATGTTATAGGAAGGATCTCAGGTTTGGTATTAGAAGCATTGAGACATCACATCTCATGCTATAGGAAGGGTCTCAGGATTGGAATGGGAAGGAGTTGGATATCACATCTCATGCTATGGGAAGGGTCTCAGGATTGGAATGGGAAGGAGTTGTATATGACATCTCAGGCCATAGGAAGGGTCTCAGGTTTGGTATAAGCATTGAGATATCACATCTCTGCTATCGGAAGGGTCTCAGGATTGGAATGGGAAGGAGTTGGATATCCCATCTCATGTTATAGGAAGGGTCTCAGGTTTGGTAGAAGCATTGAGATATCACATCTCATGCTATAGGAAGGGTCTCAGGATTGGAATGGGAAGGAGTTGGATATCACATCTCATGATAAAGGAAGGGTCTAAGGTTTGGAAGGGGAAGGATTTAGATATCACATCTCATGTTATAGGACGGGTCTCATGTTTGGTATTAGAAGCATTGAGATATCAAGTCTCATGGTATAGGAAGGGTCTCAGAATTGGAATGGGAAGCAGTTGGATATCACATCTCAAGCTATAGGAAGGATCTCAGGATTGGAATGGGAAGGAGTTTGATATCACATCTCATGCCATAGTATGGGTCTCAGGTTTGGTAGAAGCATTGGGATATCACATCTCATGCTATCGGAAGGGTATCAGGATTGGATTTGGAAGGAGTTTGATATCCCATCTCATTCTATAGGAAGGGTCTCGGGTTGGAATGGGAAGGATTTGGATATCACATCTCATGCTATAGGAAGGGTCTCAGGATTGGAATGGGAAGGAGTTGGATATCGCATCTCATGCTATAGGAAGGGTCTCAGGAATGGAATGGGAAGGAGTTTTATATGACATCTCATGCCATAGGAAGGATCTCAGGTTTGGTATTAGAAGCATTGAGACATCACATCTCATGTTATAGGAAGGGTCTCAGGATTGGAATGGGAAGGAGTTGGATATCACATCTCATGCTATAGGAAGGGTCTCAGGTTTGGTATAAGCATTGAGATATCACATCTCATGCTATTGGAAGGGTCTCAGGATTGGAATGGGAAGGAGTTGTATATGACATCTCATGCTATAGGAAGGGTCTCGGGTTTGGTACAAGCATTGAGATATCACATCTCTGCTATCGGAAGGGTCTCAGGATTGGAATGGGAAGGAGTTGGATATCCCATCTTATGTTATAGGATGGGTCTCTGGTTTGGTATTAGAAGCATTGAGATATCACATCTCATGCTATAGGAATGTTCTCAGGATTGGAATGGGAAGGACTTGGATATCACATCTCATGCTATGGGGAGGGTCTCACGTTTGGAAAGGGAAGGAGTTGGATATCGCATTTCATGTTAGAGGTAGGATCTCAGGTTTGGTATTAGAGGCATTGAATATCACATCTCATGCTATCAGAAGGGTCTCAGGATTGGAATGGGAAGGAGTTGGATATCACATCTCATGCTAAAGGGAGGGTCTCAGGTTTGGAAGGGGAAGGATTTTGATATCACATCTCATGTTATAGGAAGGATCTCACGTTTGGTATTAGAAGCATTGAGATATCACTTCTCATGCTATCGGAAGGATCTCAGGTTTGCTATTAGAGGGATTGAGATATCACATCTCATGCTATCGGAAGGGTATCAGGATTGGATTTGGAAGTAGTTGGATATCCCATCTCATGCTATAGGAAGGGTCTCAGGTTGGAATGGGAAGGAGTTGGATATCACATCTCATGTTATATGAAGGGTCTCAGGATTGGAATGGGAAATACTTCGATATCACATCTCATGCTATAGGAAGGCTCTCAGGTTTGGAAGGGGAAGGAGTTGGATATCACATTTATGTTAGAGGTAAGATCTCAGGTTTGGTATTAGAGGCATTGAGATATCACATCTCATGCTATCAGAAGGGTGTCAGGATTGGAATGGGAAGGAGTTAGATATCACATCTCATGCTATAGGGAGGGTCTCACGTTTAGAAAGGGAAGGAGTTGGATATCACATTTCATGTTAGAGGTAGGATCTCAGGTTTGGTATTAGAGGCATTGAGATATCACATCTCATGCTATCAGAAGGTTCTCGGGATTGGAATGGGAAGGAGTTGGATCTCACATCTCATGCTAAAGGGAGGATCTCAGGTTTGGAAGGGGAAGGATTTGGATATCACATCTCATGTTATAGGAAGGATCTCAGGTTTGGTATTAGAAGCATTGAGATATCACATCGCATGCTATCGGAAGGATCTCAGGTTTGGTATTAGAGGCATTGAGATATCACATCTCATGCTAAAGGGAGGGTCTCAGGTTTGGAAGGGGAAGGATTTGGATATCACATCTCTTGTTATAGGAAGGATCACAGGTTTGGTATTAGAAGCATTGAGATATCACATCTCATGGTATCGGAAGGGTCTCAGGATTGGAATGGGACGGAGTTGGATATCACATCTCATGCTATAGGAAGGGTCTCAGGTTTGGAACGGGAAGGAGTTGGATATCACATCTCATGTTATAGGAAGAGTCTCAGGTTTGGTATAAGCATTGAGATATCACATCTCTGCTATCGGAGGTGTCTCAGGATTGGGATGGGAAGGAGTTGGATATCACATCTCATGCTATAGGAATGGTATCAGGTTTGGAACGGGAAGGAGTTGGATATCCCATCTCATGTTATAGCACGGGTCTCAGGTTTGGTATTAGAAGCATTGAGATATCACATCTCATGCTAAAGGGAGGGTCTCAGGTTTGGAATGGGAAGGAGTTGGATATCACATCTCATGTTATAGGAAGGGTCTCAGGTTTGGTATAAGCATTGAGATATCACATCTCTGCTATCGGAAGTGGCTCAGGATTGGAATGGGAAGGAGTTGGATATCCCATCTCATGTTATAGGACGGGTCTCTGGTTTGGGATTAGAATCATTGAGATATCACATCGCATGCTGTAGGAAGGGTCTAAGAATTGGAATGGGATGGACTTGGATATCACATCTCATGCTATAGGTAGGCTCTCAGGTTTGGTATAAGCATTGAGATATCACATCTCATGCTATAGGAAGGGTCTCAGGATTGGAACGGGAAGGATTTGGATATCACATCTCATGCTATAGGAAGGGTCTCAGGTTTGGTATAAGCATGGAGATATCACTTCTCATGCTATAGGAAGGGTCTCAGGATTGGAATGGGAAGGAGTTGGATATCACATCTCATGTTATAGGAAGGATCTCAGGTTTGGTATTAGAAGCATTGAGACATCACATCTCATGCTATAGGAAGGGTCTCAGGATTGGAATAGGAAGGAGTTGGATATCACATCTCATGCTATAGGAAGGGTCTCAGGATTGGAATGGGAAGGAGTTGTATATGACATCTCAGGCCATAGGAAGGGTCTCAAGTTTGGTATAGGCATTGAGATATCACATCTCTGCTATCGGAAGGGTCTCAGGATTGGAATGGGAAGGAGTTGGATACCCCATCTCATGTTATAGGAAGGGTCTCAGGTTTGGTATTAGAAGCATTGAGATATCACATCTCATGCTATAGGAAGGGTCTCAGGATTGGAATGGGAAGGAGTTGGATATCACATCTCATGATAAAGGAAGGGTCTAAGGTTTGGAAGGGGAAGGATTTAGATATCACATCTCATGTTATAGGATGGGTCTCAGGTTTGGTCTTAGAAGCATTGAGATATCAAGTCTCATGGTATAGGAAGGGTCTCAGAATTGGAATGGGAAGGAGTTGGATATCACATCTCAAGCTGTAGGAAGGGTCTCAGGATTTGAATGGGAAGGAGTTTGATATCATATCTCATGCCATAGTATGGGTCTCAGATTTGGTAGAAGCATTGGGATATCACATCTCATGCTATCGGAAGGGTATCAGGATTGGATTTGGAAGGAGTTGGATATACCATCTCATTCTATAGGAAGGGTCTCGGGTTGGAATGGGAAGGATTTGGATATCACATCTCATGTTATAGGAAGGATCTCAGGTTTGGTATTAGAAGCATTGAGATATCACATCTCATGCTATAGGAAGGGTCTCAGGATTGGAATGGGAAAGAGTTGGATATCGCATCTCATGCTATAGGAAGGATCTCAGGAATGGAATGGGAAGGAGTTTTATATGACATCTCATGCCATAGGAAGGATCTCAGGTTTGGTGTTAGAAGCATTGAGACATCACATCTCATGTTCTAGGAAGGGTCTCAGGATTGGAATGGGAAGGAGTTGGATATCACATCTCATGCTATAGGAAGGGTCTCAGGTTTGGTATAAGCATTGAGATATCAAATCTCATGCTATAGGAAGGGTCTCAGGATTGGAATGGGAAGGAGTTGCATATGACATCTCATACCATAGGAAGGGTCTAAGGTTTGGTATAAGCATTGAGATATCACATCTCTGCTATCGGAAGGGTCTCAGGATTGGAATGGGAAGGAGTTGGATATCCCATCTTATGTTATAGGAAGGGTCTCAGGTTTGGTATTAGAAGCATTGAGATATCACATCTCATGCTATAGGAAGGTTCTCAGGATTGGAATGGGAAGGACTTGGATATCACATCTCATGCTATAGGGAGGGTCTCACGTTTGGAAAGGGAAGGAGTTGGATATCGCATTTCATGTTAGAGGTAGGATCTCAGGTTTGGTATTAGAGGCATTGAATATCACATCTCATGCTATCAGAAGGGTCTCAGGATTGGAATGGGAAGGAGTTGGATATCACATCTCATGCTAAAGGGAGGGTCTCAGGTTTGGAAGGGGAAGGATTTTGATATCACATCTCATGTTATAGGAAGGATCTCACATTTGGTATTAGAAGCATTGAGATATCACTTCTCATGCTATCGGAAGGATCTCAGGTTTGGTATTAGAGGGATTGAGATATCACATCTCATGCTATCGGAAGGGTATCAGGATTGGATTTGGAAGTAGTTGGATATCCCATCTCATGCTATAGGAAGGGTCTCAGGTTGGAATGGGAAGGAGTTGGATATCACATCTCATGTTATATGAAGGGTCTCAGGATTGGAATGGGAAATACTTCGATATCACATCTCATGCTATAGGAAGGCTCTCAGGTTTGGAAGGGGAAGGAGTTGGATATCACATTTCATGTTAGAGGTAAGATCTCAGGTTTGGTATTAGAGGCATTGAGATATCACATCTCATGCTATCAGAAGGGTCTCAGGATTGGAATGGGAAGGAGTTGGATATCACATCTCATGCTAAAGGGAGGGTCTCAGGTTTGGAAGGGGAAGGATTTGGATATCACATCTCGTGTTATAGGAATGATCTCAGGTTTGGTATTAGAAGCATTGAGATATCACATCTCATGCTATCGGAAGGGTCTCAGGATTGGAATGGGAAGGAGTTGGATATCACATCTCATGCTATAGGAAGGGTCGCAGGATTGGAATGGGAAGGAACATCTCAGGTTTGGTATTAGAAGCATTGAGATATCACATCTCATGCTATCGGAAGGATCTCAGGTTTGGTATTAGAAGCATTGAGATATCAAATCTCATGCTATAGGAAGGGTCTCAGGATTGGAATGGGAAGGAGTTGGATATCACATCTCATGCTATAGGAAGGGTCTCAGGATTGGAATGGGAAGGAGTTGTATATGACATCTCATGCCACAGGAAGGGTCTCAGGTTTGGTATAAGCATTGAGATATCACATCTCTGCTATCGGAAGGGTCTCAGGATTGGAATGGGAAGGAGTTGGATATCCCATCTTATGTTATAGGAAGGGTCTCAGGTTTGGTATTAGAAGCATTGAGATATTACATCTCATGCTATAGGAAGGGTCTCAGGATTGGAATGGGAAGGACTTGGATATCACATCTCATGCTATAGCGAGGGTCTCACGTTTGGAAAGGGAAGGAGTTGGATATCACATTTCATGTTAGAGGTAGGATCTCAGGTTTGGTATTAGAGGCATTGAGATATCACATCTCATGCTATCAGAAGGGTCTCAGGATTGGAATGGGAAGGAGTTGGATCTCACATCTCATGCTAAAGGGAGGATCTCAGGTTTGGAAGGGGAAGGATTTGGATATCACATCTCATGTTATAGGAAGGATCTCAGGTTTGGTATTAGAAGCATTGAGATATCACATCTCATGCTATCGGAAGGATCTCAGGTTTGGTATTAGAGGCATTGAGATATCACATCTCATGCTAAAGGGAGGGTCTCAGGTTTGGAATGGGAAGGATTTGGATATCACATCTCTTGTTATAGGAAGGATCACAGGTTTGGTATTAGAAGCATTGAGATATCACATCTCATGTTATCGGAAGGGTCTCAGGATTGGAATGGGACGGAGTTGGTTATCACATCTCATGCTATAGGAAGTGTTAAGACGGATTTCTGAACTCTGTCCTGGTGGCGCAGAAGTTCAGAAGGCCAACCTAATTACTTGGAACAGGGTAACCTCTGGACGAGCCAGACCAATGAAGGTAGCGATCGCGGCGGTCAAGACTAGGTCTCAAGAGGGGTGAGGGTGACTGAAAGCCCGCAATGAGCACACAAAGCAAGAGCGCTTACAAACTACTCCAAACAGTTGTTATATCAAAAATATATACACATTTATTTTAAGGCCTTTAAAACAACGACCGTAGCGAGAAAATCACAGTATCACAATATTAAGCCAACACATACCATATCAACACAATATATATACAAATACGACAGTCGCAAGCATTAGAGGCACGAAATGTGTAGTCCACCTGCAAGGGAAGGAAAACAGGCAGTGCGATAATGCTTTAGACTCAGTTCGCCTTTAAAGGCACCTAACTAGATGGAAGTCCGAGCCCTGCGAAGAGTGGAGCCTTGTGCTCAAAGTACCTGCCACGCCGGTGCCAACGGGCAAAAGGAGAAGCTCTTCGGAGGAAGTCAGGCAGTTCGGGTTAGTGCACAACAGAAGGAGAACAGGTTCCGCAACTCAAGCACAGCCTCCACAGCGAGCAGAAGCAGAGCGCGAGTACCGACAAAAGGGTGCTGTTTTTACACAGCGGGGAAAAGCAATGGGCTACTGCAGGAGGGCGACTAGATCCTAGCTAAACTACTCACCGGTCCCCGAAGCAAGCAGACCCAGGCTTCTCCACGTTAGTTTCAGCAGCTGGCAGGTTCAGAAGAGCAGGGAACGCCTCGTAGTCGTGTAGAGCAAAAAGACGTCCCAATCGACGAAACCAGCACAGTTTTGTCACCACAGCAGGGCAACGGAGCGGCCGTGTGTATCCGAGCCAAATGTACACTCCTCCCTTCAGACTTGGGAACGCCAAGTGTACGAAGCGTGGGAGAGTGACAAGGACTCGAAATACAACACAACCTGGCGGCGGTTACAGAGCAGGACTCTCTTGTAAGCTGGTCAGTCAACTGGATGGCCCAGAGACACTTCCGAAGGCTTACTTGGCAGGAGATGATGAAGTCGCCGGGAATAGCTGTTCCTGCTATTCCAAAGGTCGAAGCACCAGTACAGGCCTTCTGGTTCGATCAAAGGAGGAAAGGGTTTCACAGGACAACAGCAGTGCAAAGGAGGATTCCTTCAGCGGGTCACCAGAGATTCCTCGGTCCAGCCTCTTGGTTGCAGGATACTTGGCTCCTGTATTCCTTCGTTCGTGAGAACTCAGGAGATCGACATTGTAGTGGTGTTTCCAGCTCCCTCTTATCCACGGTTCCCTTCGCGCCAAAACGGAGGGGAGCCAATGGGAGATCCGCTCATCAACACACATACCATACGCGGACCAATCACGGACCACGGTGGTCCCAGGCATTCACACCACCCTAGACTCTCTGGCACCCAGGATGTGTATTGGGACCAGACATCCCAGCCCACACCCTGGAGGCACACAAACGACATGTAGAAGCCCGCGAAAGCAACCACGTTTCGCGGGAAAGTACATGCCCAAATAAGGAAGGCCCCGGGTCTCTCGACCTGGGGAAGGTGAAGGGAGCAAGACGGTCAGTGGACAAGACAAAGGAGCCTCGTGGTCTGGCCATTTTGGGAGCCAGGCCACCATTTTGGGTTCAGTGCGAAAAACGCGCTCAGAACGCCAAAAGGAGCTCAAAATAAACAAAACGATCGCTGCCACCGTTCGAGTCCCTGAATGACTTGCACCGATCAAATACCATCCTAAAAGAGTATTTAGGGCTTGTAGAAGGCTAGAGACCCAAGAGAGCTGTAACTTAGCTTACAGTGCCCTCTTGTGTCATGTTGCACTAAAGTCGCAACACGATAAAAGAAACTACGGGAAACAGCGTTCCCCGGTACTGACTGTCTTAAGGGCATGTCAGTTTCCCCATAAGAAAGGAGCGAAAGCCCAGAGGAGTGCGGCAGAAGGCTGCACTTCTCTGGCAAAGTCAAGAACAAGGTGAAAAACAACAGCAAAAAGTTTAGGGGTTGCCACATGGAAGGAAAATTACCTACAATTAGGAAATCTTTCCTAACACTCGCCCCTCCCAGACTATGGACAGGGGGAACTAATCCACCCCTGGATGAGTCTCTTGTTCAGGTCGGTTAAACATTCTGGACAACCAATCAGCATTGCTATGTTGGACACCTGGCCTATGCTCAATAGTGAAGTCGAAGCCTTGTAGACTTATGGACCACCTAAGCAACTTTGGATTCTCCCCCTTCATGTTCATTAGCCACTTTAACGGCTTATGGTCAGTCTGCACAGTGAAGTGGGTCCCATAGAGGTAGGGCCTCAGCTTCCTTAGGGCCCACACAACAGAGAAACATTCTTTCTCTACCGTGGACCATCTGAGCTCTCTGTCCTTAAGCTGGCGACTAATAAAACCGATAGGGTGTTCCTTACCCTTCTCATCTACTTGTGATAGTACAGCTCCTATCCCAGTGTCCGAGGCGTCCGTCTGCACGATAAAAGGTCTTTGATAATCAGGGGCCCTAAGGACAGGGGCCTGGCACAAGGAGTCTTTTATGCCATTGAAGGCCTTCTCACACTCGTCGGTCCAAGTTACCTTCTTGGGTTTCTTCGGAGTTGTGAGGGCAGTCAGAGGAGCAGCTATGGTGCCATAGTCTGCCATAAAATTGCGATAATACCCCGTGAGTCCTAAGAAGGCTCTCACTTGGGTTTGCGTAGTGGGGGTAGGCCAGTCTTGTACTGCTTGTACTTTACTGGGTAGAGGCTGTATCCTCCCTCCACCTACTTCATGTCCAAGGTAAACCACTGAGCCTTGTCCAATCTGGCATTTACTAGCCTTTCAGGTCAAGTGGGCTTTCTGAAGAGCCTGGAGCACAATCCCGAGGTGTTTCACATGGTCTTCCCAGGTGGCACTGAAAACTGCTATATCGTCCAGATATGCAAGACAGAATTCGTCCAACCCATTCAACACATGATTCACAAGCCTCTGGAAAGTGGCAGGTGCATTCTTCAACCCGAACGGCATTACCCGGAATTGGTAAAGGCCGTCTGGAGTAGAAAATGCTGTCTTCTCCTTGGCATGTTCTGCTAAAGCTATTTGCCAATAGCCAGCAGTGAGGTCAAACGTGCTGAGGTACTTGGAGGCACCCAAAGTATCCACCAGCTCATCTGTTCGAGGCAAGGGGTGTGCATCTGTCTTGGTGACAGCATTCAGAGCCCTGTAATCCACGCAGAACCTCAATTCAGAAGTGCCTGCCTTTGAAACCAACACCACTGGGCTGGACCAAGGACTACTAGAGGGTTCAATCACCCCAAGGTCTAACATCTTGTTGACCTCGGTCTTAATATAAGACCGTACTTTATCTGACATCCTGTATCCCCTACTTTTGGTAGGTACACTGTCTCCTGTGTCAATGTTATGTTTGCACCAAGGTGTCAAACCAGGCGACTGTGAAAACAGGGGGGAAAACTGCCTAAGCAAACTTTTCACCTCAGCCTGCTGATCAGAAGTCAGGTGAGGGGCCACTCGGACACCCTCAAAGGAGCTATCTGAAGGACCACTTTGGAACAGGTCGGGAAGAGGTTCAGACTCCTCTTCCTCAACGTCTGAAGCCAGTAGCAGTGCTGCGATTTCGACTCTTGGGACGAAAGCCTTCAGCCTATTCACGTGAAACACTTTTGGAGCCTGTCCAGGCCTTCCAAGGTCCACTAAATAGTTGACCTCACCCAGGGGCTCCACCACTGTGTAAGGGCCTGACCATTTGTCCTGTAAAGCTGGAGGCCTTATGGGATTCATGATCAGGACTTGCTGACCAGGTGTAAAGTTGATGAGGGAAGCTTTCTGGTCGTACCAATGTTTCACCAGCGCTTGCCCTGCCTTCAATTTATCACTAGCCAAGCCCATCAGAAGTACCATCCGTTTTCTGAGCCCTAGCACATAATCAACTACATTGGTAGTAACAGGGGGAGTGGGCATCTCCCATCCCTCTTTGACGATGGCTAAGGGTCCCCGTACGGGATGACCGAACAGAAGTTCGAAGGGGCTGAAGCCAACACCCTCCTGTGGTACCTCTCGGTAGGCAAACAGTAAGCATGGTAACAGAAGATCCCATTTTCTTCTCTGAGGCTCCTCCAGAGCCCCAATCATGCTCTTTAACGTTCTGTTGAAACGTTCCACCAGACCATTGGTCTGGGGGTGGTATGCAGAAGAGAACTTGTAGGTGACCCCACATTCTTTCCACATAGCCTGCATATACTTCGACATAAAGTTGCTGCCACGATCTGACACAACTTCTTTAGGGAAGCCAACCCTAGTAAATATGCCGAGTAAAGCTTTTGCAACTGACTTGGCAGTTACAGTTTTCAATGGGATGGCCTCAGGATACCTGGTTGCATGGTCGACCAGCACCAGGATAAACCTATTGCCCGAGGATGTTTGCGGGTCAAGGGGACCAACGATGTCGATCCCTACCCTTTCAAATGGTACCCCCATAACTGGGAGCGGTACCAACGGAGCTTGGATTGTCGCGCCAACCTTACCAGACAACTGGCAGGAGGCACAACTCCTGCAGTGACTTTCTACTTGCACCCCCATCTTGGGCCAGTAGAAGTGCATGGATAACCTTTGCTTGGTCCTCTTCATACCAAGGTGACCAGCAAGGGGAACTTCATGTGCCAACTGCAGGAGGAAGGGCCTAACAGCAAGGGGAACCACCAACCTCCTATGGTCTCCTTCTGTAGACTCTGTGGGCTCACTATACAGGAGTCCACCTTCCCAATAAATCCTATGCGTCCGAGGAGGTTCACCCTCAAGCTGGGAGCAGGCCTGTCTCCTTAGGTCTTCCAGAGATGTGCACTCACGTTGGCCTTTACTGAATTCGTCCCTATCAGGACCTCCTTCAACTAACAAGTCTTTTAGTTCAGGATGATCGTTGGGGTCGAATACTTCAGGCATCGCCACCTCCTCGTCAGGCCCGGGCGATTGACCAACTTCCTCCACCGCAGTGGTAGGCGAGCTCGGGGGAATATTCTCTTTCCCTCGTTTTGACTTGTAGACTCCTTTCGCCTTGGGTTTCCCCTTAGGCTGGGGCGGCGTATTGGACTTGGCCAAGGCTGCCCGTGCTTGAGACCGTGTGTAGGGTCTTTCGGCAGTGTCTCCTACGAGCCCTAAAGCTCTGAGATCATTACCCAACAAGACCTTTCCCGGGACGTTTCTTTGAATGCTCACTGGAATCCTGACTGCTGTACCATTTAAAGTAAGATTTACAGGTATTACTGGAAACATACGGAGGGGGCCGTCAGCCAATTTAGTGGGCATCAGAGTACCTCTGGCAACTTCCTCTGAGTCTACCAAGGTAGAATCCACTACAGTGCGACTGCACCCACTATCCCTAAGAGCTGGAGTATCCACTCCATTGATCAGCACACTGTCTTTAAAGTAGTGCTTGGTAATTATCCGGAATCCTAGCATAAGCCTCTGCGACTTTAGGCTCCCAGGAACCCAGGGACACTAAAACTACCTCAGCCTCTATTCCGCTGGGAAATGAGTCTGAGGAGAAGGATGCTCCTGTAATCTCTTCTTCCTCGTAGGAGGAGAAGGCCAGATTAGCGGAGTGGACCCCCAAAGGTCTAACCTTACAACGGGGATCCCCCTTCACGTGGTCAGTTGCTCCACAAGAAAAACAAGCCCCAGTGGGTCTGTTTACGTAGGGAGGCTTATTGTAACCAGAGTTCTGTTTCGGAGGCGGACCTCCACTACCCTGTGAGTTCTCTTGTGTCTTACCCTTGTTTTTCTTTTTGTGGCCCTTATGGGAAGAAGATTTAGCAGGTTCCCCACCCTCCATATCTTTGGACTTTTTCCCTTCCTCCTGCTTACCAGGATGAGTTTTGTCCTTATGGGACACTCGATGTGACACCCATAAGTCTGCTGCAATGGCCAGCTTCTTAGGATCTATCTCCTTCGAATCGGCCCAATGCTGCTTAAGCTCCGGGGAAGAAGAAGCAAAAATGTGTTCCAGCATGACAAGATTTATCATGCCTTCGAAGGTAGAAACCTTATAACCTTCAACCCAGCCAGTTAAGTTTTTCAAGGATTCAGCGACATAAGATACCCAAGTACCACCTTCCTTTTTCTTATACTCTCGAAAACGCTTTAAATATTGGGCCGGAGTCTTCCCAAACTTTAAAATGAGAGTTTGCTTTAACATTGCGAAATCAGCTCGCTCAGCCTTTGACATTTCCATAATGGCACTACAGCCAGAATGGGGCAGTCTACTGAGCAACCACGCAATCTTATCAGCATTGTCAACTTCTTGAACCTCGCATGCATACTCAAACGCATTCAGCCAGTCCATAATGTCATTCCTTTCTTCATACACACTGAGCAGATCTTTCGGAAACCGTGGATGAGAGGAAGCCCCAGACCCATGTCCAGGACCCTTGGACCCATTTGCAACCTGAAGCTTGGCCAGTTCCAACTGGTGATCCCTGTCTTTTTGTTTTTCTGCCTGTTCGATTTTTAGTTTGGCTATGCTGAATTCAAGCTCCTGCTGCCTAAACCGCAGCTCTTGCTTCTTGAATTCAAGCATAGCCTCCCCATCAGCACTGGCAGAGGAAACATTAGACATCACATCCTCCCTGTCCTCGTGGTCGCGATGGATCAGTGCAGCGGCAGAACCGTCGGTTCTACCAGTGAGAGCAGCCCCACCATCTTCTGCACTGTCCTCAGAAGTTATAGCATCAAGCTGCACTTCTTGCCACGCCACAATTCTTTGGATCATTTCCAATTTCGTGCCTTGAGAGGAAACACCTCTCTCCGCACACATCTTCAATGTTTCTGATTTGGAAGCATTTAAAGTTAACAAGGTATTTGTTTCCATACTGTTTGATAGGACTATGGCCTTTTTAAAGTTATACTACAACAATTCACTACGTGTACTGGTTGGAATAACCTGAAATGCCTTAGTTCGAGCGCAACACTGGATACCTTCAGTCGTATCCCACCGCTGTACACCAATTTGTTAAGACGGATTTCTGAACTCTGTCCTGGTGGCGCAGAAGTTCAGAAGGCCAACCTAATTACTTGGAACAGGGTAACCTCTGGACGAGCCAGACCAATCAAGGTAGCGATCGCGGCGGTCAAGACTAGGTCTCAAGAGGGGTGAGGGTGACTGAAAGCCCGCAATGAGCACACAAAGCAAGAGCGCTTACAAACTACTCCAAACAGTTGTTATATCAAAAATATATACACATTTATTTTAAGGCCTTTAAAACAACGACCGTAGCGAGAAAATCACAGTATCACAATATTAAGCCAACACATACCATATCAACACAATATATATACAAATACGACAGTCGCAAGCATTAGAGGCACGAAATGTGTAGTCCACCTGCAAGGGAAGGAAAACAGGCAGTGCGATAATGCTTTAGACTCAGTTCGCCTTTAAAGGCACCTAACTAGATGGAAGTCCGAGCCCTGCGAAGAGTGGAGCCTTGTGCTCAAAGTACCTGCCACGCCGGTGCCAACGGGCAAAAGGAGAAGCTCTTCGGAGGAAGTCAGGCAGTTCGGGTTAGTGCACAACAGAAGGAGAACAGGTTCCGCAACTCAAGCGCAGCCTCCACAGCGAGCAGAAGCAGAGCGCGAGTACGGACAAAAGGGTGCTGTTTTTACACAGCGGGGAAAAGCAATGGGCTACTGCAGGAGGGCGACCAGATCCTAGCTAAACTACTCACCGGTCCCCGAAGCAAGCAGACCCAGGCTTCTCCACGTTAGTTTCAGCAGCTGGCAGGTTCAGAAGAGCAGGGAACGCCTCGTAGTCGTGTAGAGCAAAAAGACGTCACAATCGACGAAACCAGCACAGTTTTGTCACCACAGCAGGGCAACGGAGCGGCCGTGTGTATCCGAGCCAAATGTACACTCCTCCCATCAGACTTGGGAACGCCAAGTGTACGAAGCGTGGGAGAGTGACAAGGACTCGAAATACAACACAACCTGGCGGCGGTTACAGAGCAGGACTCTCTTGTAAGCTGGTCAGTCAACTGGATGGCCCAGAGACACTTCCGAAGGCTTACTTGGCAGGAGATGATGAAGTCGCCGGGAATAGCTGTTCCTGCTATTCCAAAGGTCGAAGCACCAGTACAGGCCTTCTGGTTCGATCAAAGGAGGAAAGGGTTTCACAGGACGACAGCAGTGCAAAGGAGGATTCCTTCAGCGGGTCACCAGCGGTTCCTCGGTCCAGCCTCTTGGTTGCAGGATACTTGGCTCCTGTATTCCTTCGTTCGTGAGAACTCAGGAGATCGACATGGTAGTGGTGTTTCCAGCTCCCTCTTATCCACGGTTCCCTTCGCGCCAAAACGGAGGGGAGCCAATGGGAGATCCGCTCATCAACACACATACCATACGCGGACCAATCACGGACCACGGTGGTCCCATGCATTCACACCACCCTAGATTCTCTGGCACCCAGGATGTGTATTGGGACCAGACATCCCAGCCCACACCCTGGAGGCACACAAACGACATGTAGAAGCCCGCGAAAGCAACCACGTTTCGCGGGAAAGTACATGCCCAAATAAGGAAGGCCCCGGGTCTCTCGACCTGGGGAAGGTGAAGGGAGCAAGACGGTCAGTGGACAAGACAAAGGAGCCTCGTGGTCTGGCCATTTTGGGAGCCAGGCCACCATTTTGGGTTCAGTGCGAAAAACGCGCTCAGAACGCCAAAAGGAGCTCAAAATAAACAAAACGATCGCTGCCACCGTTCGAGTCCCTGAATGACTTGCACCGATCAAATACCATCCTAAAAGAGTATTTAGGGCTTGTAGAAGGCTAGAGACCCAAGAGAGCTGTAACTTAGCTTACAGTGCCCTCTTGTGTCATGTTGCACTAAAGTCGCAACACGATAAAAGAAACTACGGGAAACAGCGTTCCCCGGTACTGACTGTCTTAAGGGCATGTCAGTTTCCCCATAAGAAAGGAGCGAAAGCCCAGAGGAGTGCGGCAGAAGGCTGCACTTCTCTGGCAAAGTCAAGAACAAGGTGAAAAACAACAGCAAAAAGTTTAGGGGTTGCCACATGGAAGGAAAATTACCTACAATTAGGAAATCTTTCCTAACACTCGCCCCTCCCAGACTATGGACAGGGGGAACTAATCCACCCCTGGATGAGTCTCTTGTTCAGGTCGGTTAAACATTCTGGACAACCAATCAGCATTGCTATGTTGGACACCTGGCCTATGCTCAATAGTGAAGTCGAAGCCTTGTAGACTTATGGACCACCTAAGCAACTTTGGATTCTCCCCCTTCATGTTCATTAGCCACTTTAACGGCTTATGGTCAGTCTGCACAGTGAAGTGGGTCCCATAGAGGTAGGGCCTCAGCTTCCTTAGGGCCCACACAACAGAGAAACATTCTTTCTCTACCGTGGACCATCTGAGCTCTCTGTCCTTAAGCTGGCGACTAATAAAACCGATAGGGTGTTCCTTACCCTTCTCATCTACTTGTGATAGTACAGCTCCTATCCCAGTGTCCGAGGCGTCCGTCTGCACGATAAAAGGTCTTTGATAATCAGGGGCCCTAAGGACAGGGGCCTGGCACAAGGAGTCTTTTATGCCATTGAAGGCCTTCTCACACTCGTCGGTCCAAGTTACCTTCTTGGGTTTCTTCGGAGTTGTGAGGGCAGTCAGAGGAGCAGCTATGGTGCCATAGTCTGCCATAAAATTGCGATAATACCCCGTGAGTCCTAAGAAGGCTCTCACTTGGGTTTGCGTAGTGGGGGTAGGCCAGTCTTGTACTGCTTGTACTTTACTGGGTAGAGGCTGTATCCTCCCTCCACCTACTTCATGTCCAAGGTAAACCACTGAGCCTTGTCCAATCTGGCATTTACTAGCCTTTCAGGTCAAGTGGGCTTTCTGAAGAGCCTGGAGCACAATCCCGAGGTGTTTCACATGGTCTTCCCAGGTGGCACTGAAAACTGCTATATCGTCCAGATATGCAAGACAGAATTCGTCCAACCCATTCAACACATGATTCACAAGCCTCTGGAAAGTGGCAGGTGCATTCTTCAACCCGAACGGCATTACCCGGAATTGGTAAAGGCCGTCTGGAGTAGAAAATGCTGTCTTCTCCTTGGCATGTTCTGCTAAAGCTATTTGCCAATAGCCAGCAGTGAGGTCAAACGTGCTGAGGTACTTGGAGGCACCCAAAGTATCCACCAGCTCATCTGTTCGAGGCAAGGGGTGTGCATCTGTCTTGGTGACAGCATTCAGAGCCCTGTAATCCACGCAGAACCTCAATTCAGAAGTGCCTGCCTTTGAAACCAACACCACTGGGCTGGACCAAGGACTACTAGAGGGTTCAATCACCCCAAGGTCTAACATCTTGTTGACCTCGGTCTTAATATAAGACCGTACTTTATCTGACATCCTGTATCCCCTACTTTTGGTAGGTACACTGTCTCCTGTGTCAATGTTATGTTTGCACCAAGGTGTCAAACCAGGCGACTGTGAAAACAGGGGGGAAAACTGCCTAAGCAAACTTTTCACCTCAGCCTGCTGATCAGAAGTCAGGTGAGGGGCCACTCGGACACCCTCAAAGGAGCTATCTGAAGGACCACTTTGGAACAGGTCGGGAAGAGGTTCAGACTCCTCTTCCTCAACGTCTGAAGCCAGTAGCAGTGCTGCGATTTCGACTCTTGGGACGAAAGCCTTCAGCCTATTCACGTGAAACACTTTTGGAGCCTGTCCAGGCCTTCCAAGGTCCACTAAATAGTTGACCTCACCCAGGGGCTCCACCACTGTGTAAGGGCCTGACCATTTGTCCTGTAAAGCTGGAGGCCTTATGGGATTCATGATCAGGACTTGCTGACCAGGTGTAAAGTTGATGAGGGAAGCTTTCTGGTCGTACCAATGTTTCACCAGCGCTTGCCCTGCCTTCAATTTATCACTAGCCAAGCCCATCAGAAGTACCATCCGTTTTCTGAGCCCTAGCACATAATCAACTACATTGGTAGTAACAGGGGGAGTGGGCATCTCCCATCCCTCTTTGACGATGGCTAAGGGTCCCCGTACGGGATGACCGAACAGAAGTTCGAAGGGGCTGAAGCCAACACCCTCCTGTGGTACCTCTCGGTAGGCAAACAGTAAGCATGGTAACAGAAGATCCCATTTTCTTCTCTGAGGCTCCTCCAGAGCCCCAATCATGCTCTTTAACGTTCTGTTGAAACGTTCCACCAGACCATTGGTCTGGGGGTGGTATGCAGAAGAGAACTTGTAGGTGACCCCACATTCTTTCCACATAGCCTGCATATACTTCGACATAAAGTTGCTGCCACGATCTGACACAACTTCTTTAGGGAAGCCAACCCTAGTAAATATGCCGAGTAAAGCTTTTGCAACTGACTTGGCAGTTACAGTTTTCAATGGGATGGCCTCAGGATACCTGGTTGCATGGTCGACCAGCACCAGGATAAACCTATTGCCCGAGGATGTTTGCGGGTCAAGGGGACCAACGATGTCGATCCCTACCCTTTCAAATGGTACCCCCACAACTGGGAGCGGTACCAACGGAGCTTGGATTGTCGCGCCAACCTTACCAGACAACTGGCAGGAGGCACAACTCCTGCAGTGACTTTCTACTTGCACCCCCATCTTGGGCCAGTAGAAGTGCATGGATAACCTTTGCTTGGTCCTCTTCATACCAAGGTGACCAGCAAGGGGAACTTCATGTGCCAACTGCAGGAGGAAGGGCCTAACAGCAAGGGGAACCACCAACCTCCTATGGTCTCCTTCTGTAGACTCTGTGGGCTCACTATACAGGAGTCCACCTTCCCAATAAATCCTATGCGTCCGAGGAGGTTCACCCTCAAGCTGGGAGCAGGCCTGTCTCCTTAGGTCTTCCAGAGATGTGCACTCACGTTGGCCTTTACTGAATTCGTCCCTATCAGGACCTCCTTCAACTAACAAGTCTTTTAGTTCAGGATGATCGTTGGGGTCGAATACTTCAGGCATCGCCACCTCCTCGTCAGGCCCGGGCGATTGACCAACTTCCTCCACCGCAGTGGTAGGCGAGCTCGGGGGAATATTCTCTTTCCCTCGTTTTGACTTGTAGACTCCTTTCGCCTTGGGTTTCCCCTTAGGCTGGGGCGGCGTATTGGACTTGGCCAAGGCTGCCCGTGCTTGAGACCGTGTGTAGGGTCTTTCGGCAGTGTCTCCTACGAGCCCTAAAGCTCTGAGATCATTACCCAACAAGACCTTTCCCGGGACGTTTCTTTGAATGCTCACTGGAATCCTGACTGCTGTACCATTTAAAGTAAGATTTACAGGTATTACTGGAAACATACGGAGGGGGCCGTCAGCCAATTTAGTGGGCATCAGAGTACCTCTGGCAACTTCCTCTGAGTCTACCAAGGTAGAATCCACTACAGTGCGACTGCACCCACTATCCCTAAGAGCTGGAGTATCCACTCCATTGATCAGCACACTGTCTTTAAAGTAGTGCTTGGTAATTATCCGGAATCCTAGCATAAGCCTCTGCGACTTTAGGCTCCCAGGAACCCAGGGACACTAAAACTACCTCAGCCTCTATTCCGCTGGGAAATGAGTCTGAGGAGAAGGATGCTCCTGTAATCTCTTCTTCCTCGTAGGAGGAGAAGGCCAGATTAGCGGAGTGGACCCCCAAAGGTCTAACCTTACAACGGGGATCCCCCTTCACGTGGTCAGTTGCTCCACAAGAAAAACAAGCCCCAGTGGGTCTGTTTACGTAGGGAGGCTTATTGTAACCAGAGTTCTGTTTCGGAGGCGGACCTCCACTACCCTGTGAGTTCTCTTGTGTCTTACCCTTGTTTTTCTTTTTGTGGCCCTTATGGGAAGAAGATTTAGCAGGTTCCCCACCCTCCATATCTTTGGACTTTTTCCCTTCCTCCTGCTTACCAGGATGAGTTTTGTCCTTATGGGACACTCGATGTGACACCCATAAGTCTGCTGCAATGGCCAGCTTCTTAGGATCTATCTCCTTCGAATCGGCCCAATGCTGCTTAAGCTCCGGGGAAGAAGAAGCAAAAATGTGTTCCAGCATGACAAGATTTATCATGCCTTCGAAGGTAGAAACCTTATAACCTTCAACCCAGCCAGTTAAGTTTTTCAAGGATTCAGCGACATAAGATACCCAAGTACCACCTTCCTTTTTCTTATACTCTCGAAAACGCTTTAAATATTGGGCCGGAGTCTTCCCAAACTTTAAAATGAGAGTTTGCTTTAACATTGCGAAATCAGCTCGCTCAGCCTTTGACATTTCCATAATGGCACTACAGCCAGAATGGGGCAGTCTACTGAGCAACCACGCAATCTTATCAGCATTGTCAACTTCTTGAACCTCGCATGCATACTCAAACGCATTCAGCCAGTCCATAATGTCATTCCTTTCTTCATACACACTGAGCAGATCTTTCGGAAACCGTGGATGAGAGGAAGCCCCAGACCCATGTCCAGGACCCTTGGACCCATTTGCAACCTGAAGCTTGGCCAGTTCCAACTGGTGATCCCTGTCTTTTTGTTTTTCTGCCTGTTCGATTTTTAGTTTGGCTATGCTGAATTCAAGCTCCTGCTGCCTAAACCGCAGCTCTTGCTTCTTGAATTCAAGCATAGCCTCCCCATCAGCACTGGCAGAGGAAACATTAGACATCACATCCTCCCTGTCCTCGTGGTCGCGATGGATCAGTGCAGCGGCAGAACCGTCGGTTCTACCAGTGAGAGCAGCCCCACCACCTTCTGCACTGTCCTCAGAAGTTATAGCATCAAGCTGCACTTCTTGCCACGCCACAATTCTTTGGATCATTTCCAATTTCGTGCCTTGAGAGGAAACACCTCTCTCCGCACACATCTTCAATGTTTCTTATTTGGAAGCATTTAAAGTTAACAAGGTATTTGTTTCCATACTGTTTGATAGGACTATGGCCTTTTTAAAGTTATACTACAACAATTCACTACGTGTACTGGTTGGAATAACCTGAAATGCCTTAGTTCGAGCGCAACACTGGATACCTTCAGTCGTATCCCACCGCTGTACACCAATTTGTTAAGACGGATTTCTGAACTCTGTCCTGGTGGCGCAGAAGTTCAGAAGGCCAACCTAATTACTTGGAACAGGGTAACCTCTGGACGAGCCAGACCAATCAAGGTAGCGATCGCGGCGGTCAAGACTAGGTCTCAAGAGGGGTGAGGGTGACTGAAAGCCCGCAATGAGCACACAAAGCAAGAGCGCTTACAAACTACTCCAAACAGTTGTTATATCAAAAATATATACACATTTATTTTAAGGCCTTTAAAACAACGACCGTAGCGAGAAAATCACAGTATCACAATATTAAGCCAACACATACCATATCAACACAATATATATACAAATACGACAGTCGCAAGCATTAGAGGCACGAAATGTGTAGTCCACCTGCAAGGGAAGGAAAACAGGCAGTGCGATAATGCTTTAGACTCAGTTCGCCTTTAAAGGCACCTAACTAGATGGAAGTCCGAGCCCTGCGAAGAGTGGAGCCTTGTGCTCAAAGTACCTGCCACGCCGGTGCCAACGGGCAAAAGGAGAAGCTCTTCGGAGGAAGTCAGGCAGTTCGGGTTAGTGCACAACAGAAGGAGAACAGGTTCCGCAACTCAAGCGCAGCCTCCACAGCGAGCAGAAGCAGAGCGCGAGTACGGACAAAAGGGTGCTGTTTTTACACAGCGGGGAAAAGCAATGGGCTACTGCAGGAGGGCGACCAGATCCTAGCTAAACTACTCACCGGTCCCCGAAGCAAGCAGACCCAGGCTTCTCCACGTTAGTTTCAGCAGCTGGCAGGTTCAGAAGAGCAGGGAACGCCTCGTAGTCGTGTAGAGCAAAAAGACGTCACAATCGACGAAACCAGCACAGTTTTGTCACCACAGCAGGGCAACGGAGCGGCCGTGTGTATCCGAGCCAAATGTACACTCCTCCCATCAGACTTGGGAACGCCAAGTGTACGAAGCGTGGGAGAGTGACAAGGACTCGAAATACAACACAACCTGGCGGCGGTTACAGAGCAGGACTCTCTTGTAAGCTGGTCAGTCAACTGGATGGCCCAGAGACACTTCCGAAGGCTTACTTGGCAGGAGATGATGAAGTCGCCGGGAATAGCTGTTCCTGCTATTCCAAAGGTCGAAGCACCAGTACAGGCCTTCTGGTTCGATCAAAGGAGGAAAGGGTTTCACAGGACGACAGCAGTGCAAAGGAGGATTCCTTCAGCGGGTCACCAGCGGTTCCTCGGTCCAGCCTCTTGGTTGCAGGATACTTGGCTCCTGTATTCCTTCGTTCGTGAGAACTCAGGAGATCGACATGGTAGTGGTGTTTCCAGCTCCCTCTTATCCACGGTTCCCTTCGCGCCAAAACGGAGGGGAGCCAATGGGAGATCCGCTCATCAACACACATACCATACGCGGACCAATCACGGACCACGGTGGTCCCATGCATTCACACCACCCTAGATTCTCTGGCACCCAGGATGTGTATTGGGACCAGACATCCCAGCCCACACCCTGGAGGCACACAAACGACATGTAGAAGCCCGCGAAAGCAACCACGTTTCGCGGGAAAGTACATGCCCAAATAAGGAAGGCCCCGGGTCTCTCGACCTGGGGAAGGTGAAGGGAGCAAGACGGTCAGTGGACAAGACAAAGGAGCCTCGTGGTCTGGCCATTTTGGGAGCCAGGCCACCATTTTGGGTTCAGTGCGAAAAACGCGCTCAGAACGCCAAAAGGAGCTCAAAATAAACAAAACGATCGCTGCCACCATTCGAGTCCCTGAATGACTTGCACCGATCAAATACCATCCTAAAAGAGTATCTAGGGCCTGTAGAAGGCTAGAGACCCAAGAGAGCTGTAACTTAGCTTACAGTGCCCTCTTGTGTCATGTTGCACTAAAGCCGCAACACGATAAAAGAAACTACGGGAAACAGCGTTCCCCGGTACTGACTGTCTTAAGGGCATGTCAGTTTACCCGTAAGAAAGGAGCGAAAGCCCAGAGGAGTGTGGCAGAAGGCTGCACTTCTCTGGCAAAGTCAAGAACAAGGTGAAAAACAACAGCAAAAAGTTTAGGGGTTGCCACATGGAAGGAAAATTACCTACAATTAGGAAATCTTTCCTAACAGGAAGGGTCTCAGGTTTGGAACGGGAAGGAGTTGGATATCACATCTCATGTTATAGGAAGAGTCTCAGGTTTGGTATAAGCATTGAGATATCACATCTCTGCTATCGGAGGTGTCTCAGGATTGGGATGGGAAGGAGTTGGATATCACATCTCATGCTATAGGAAGGGTATCAGGTTTGGAACGGGAAGGAGTTGGATATCCCATCTCATGTTATAGCACGGGTCTCAGGTTTGGTATTAGAAGCATTGAGATATCACATCTCATGCTAAAGGGAGGGACTCAGGTTTGGAATGGGAAGGAGTTGGATATCACATCTCATGTTATAGGAAGGGTCTCAGGTTTGGTATAAGCATTGAGATATCACATCTCTGCTATCGGAAGTGGCTCAGGATTGGAATGGGAAGGAGTTGGATATCCCATCTCATGTTATAGGACGGGTCTCTGGTTTGGTATTAGAATCATTGAGATATCACATCGCATGCTGTATGAAGGGTCTAAGGATTGGAATGGGATGGACTTGGATATCACATCTCATGCTATAGGTAGGCTCTCAGGTTTGGTATAAGCATTGAGATATCACATCTCATGCTATAGGAAGGGTCTCAGGATTGGAATGGGAAGGATTTGGATATCACATCTCATGCTATAATAAGGGTCTCAGGTTTGGTATAAGCATGGAGATATCACTTCTCATGCTATAGGAAGGGTCTCAGGATTGGAATGGGAAGGAGTTGGATATCACATCTCATGTTATAGGAAGGATCTCAGGTTTGGTATTAGAAGCATTGAGACATCACATCTCATGCTATAGGAAGGGTCTCAGGATTGGAATGGGAAGGAGTTGGATATCACATCTCATGCTATAGGAAGGGTCTCAGGATTGGAATGGGAAGGAGTTGTATATGACATCTCAGGCCATAGGAAGGGTCTCAGGTTTGGTATAAGCATTGAGATATCACATATCTGCTATCGGAAGGGTCTCAGGATTGGAATGGGAAGGAGTTGGATATCCCATCTCATGTTATAGGAAGGGTCTCAGGTTTGGTTTTAGAAGCATTGAGATATCACACCTCATGCTATAGGAAGGGTCTCAGGATTGGAATGGGAAGGAGTTGGATATCACATCTCATGATAAAGGAAGGGTCTAAGGTTTGGAAGGGGAAGGATTTAGATATCACATCTCATGTTATAGGATGGGTCTCAGGTTTGGTATTAGAAGCATTGAGATATCAAGTCTCATGGTATAGGAAGGGTCTCAGAATTGGAATGGGAAGGAGTTGGATATCACATCTCAAGCTATAGGAAGGGTCTCAGGATTGGAATGGGAAAGAGTTGGATATCCCATCTCATGTTATAGGACGGGTCTCTGGTTTGGTATTAGAATCATTGAGATATCACATCGCATGCTGTAGGAAGGGTGTAAGGATTGGAATGGGATGGACTTGGATATCACATCTCATGCTATAGGTAGGCTCTCAGGTTTGGTATAAGCATTGAGATATCACATCTCATGCTATAGGAAGGGTCTCAGGATTGGAATGGGAAGGAGTTGGATATCACATCTCAAGCTATAGGAAGGGTCTCAGGATTGGAATGGGAAAGAGTTGGATATCCCATTTCATGTTATAGGACGGGTCTCTGGTTTGGTATTAGAATCATTGAGATATCACATCGCATGCTGTAGGAAGGGTGTAAGGATTGGAATGGGATGGACTTGGATATCACATCTCATGCTATAGGTAGGCTCTCAGGTTTGGTATAAGCATGGAGATATCACTTCACATGCTATAGGAAGGGTCTCAGGATTGGAATGGGAAGGAGTTGGATATCACATCTCATGTTATAGGAAGGATCTCAGGTTTGGTATTAGAAGCATTGAGACATCACATCTCATGCTATAGGAAGGGTCTCAGGATTGGAATGGGAAGGAGTTGGATATCACATCTCATGCTATAGGAAGGTTCTCAGGATTGGAATGGGAAGGAGTTGTATATGACATCTCAGGCCATAGGAAGGGTCTCAGGTTTGGTATAAGCATTGAGATATCACATCTCTGCTATCGGAAGGGTCTCAGGATTGGAATGGGAAGGAGTTGGATATCCCATCTCATGTTATAGGAAGGGTCTCAGGTTTTGTATTAGAAGCATTGAGATATCACATCTCATGCTATAGGAAGGGTCTCAGGATTGGAATGGGAAGGAGTTGGATATCACATCTCATGATAAAGGAAGGGTCTAAGGTTTGGAAGGGGAAGGATTTAGATATCACATCTCATGTTATAGGATGGGTCTCAGGTTTGGTATTAGAAGCATTGAGATATCAAGTCTCATGGTATAGGAATGGTCTCAGAATTGGAATGGGAAGGAGTTTGATATCACATCTCATGCCATAGTATGGGTCTCAGGTTTGGTAGAAGCATTGGGATATCACATCTCATGCTATCGGAAGGGTATCAGGATTGGATTTGGAAGGAGTTGGATATCCCATCTCATGCTATAGGAAGGGTCTCAGGAATGGAATGGGAAAGAGTTTTATATGACATCTCATGCCATAGGAAGGATCTCAGGTTTGGTGTTAGAAGCATTGAGACATCACATCTCATGTTATAGGAAGGGTCTCAGGATTGGAATGGGAAGGAGTTGGATATCACATCTCATGCTATAGGAAGGGTCTTAGGTTTGGTATAAGCATTGAGATATCAAATCTCATGCTATAGGAAGGGTCTCAGGATTGGAATGGGAAGGAGTTGTATATGACATCTCATACCATAGGAAGGGTGTCAGGTTTGGTATAAGCATTGAGATATCACATCTCTGCTATCGGAAGGGTCTCGGGATTGGAATGGGAAGGTGTTGGATATCCCATCTTATGTTATAGGAAGGGTCTCAGGTTTGGTATTAGAAGCATTGAGATATCACATCTCATGCTATAGGAAGGTTCTCAGGATTGGAATGGGAAGGACTTGGATATCACATCTCATGCTATAGGGAGGGTCTCACGTTTGGAAAGGGAAGGAGTTGGATATCGCATTTCATGCTAGAGGTAGGATCTCAGGTTTGGTATTAGAGGCATTGAATATCACATCTCATGCTATCAGAAGGGTCTCAGGATTGGAATGGGAAGGAGTTGGATATCACATCTCATGCTAAAGGGAGGGTCTCAGGTTTGGAAGGGGAAGGATTTTGATATCACATCTCATGTTATAGGAAGGATCTCATGTTTGGTATTAGAAGCATTGAGATATCACTTCTCATGCTATCGGAAGGATCTCAGGTTTGGTATTAGAGGGATTGAGATATCACATCTCATGCTATCGGAAGGGTATCAGGATTGGATTTGGAAGTAGTTGGATATCCCATCTCATGATAAAGGAAGGGTCTAAGGTTTGGAAGGGGAAGGATTTAGATATCACATCTCATGTTATAGGATGGGTCTCAGGTTTGGTATTAGAAGCATTGAGATATCAAGTCTCATGGTATAGGAAGGGTCTCAGAATTGGAATGGGAACGAGTTTGATATCACATCTCATGCCATAGTATGGGTCTCAGGTTTGGGAGAAGCATTGGGATATCACATCTCATGCTATCGGAAGGGTATCAGGATTGGATTTGGAAGGAGTTGGATATCCCATCTCATTCTATAGGAAGGGTCTTGGGTTGGAATGGGAAGGATTTGGATATCACATCTCATGTTATAGGAAGGATCTTAGGTTTGGTATTAGAAGCATTGAGATATCACATCTCATGCTATAGGAAGGGTCTCAGGTTTGGAATGGGAAGGAGTTGGATATCGCATCTCATGCTATAGGAAGGGTCTCAGGAATGGAATGCGAAGGAGTTTTATATGACATCTCATGCCATAGGAAGGAACTCAGGTTTGGTGTTAGAAGCATTGAGACATCACATCTCATGTTATAGGAAGGGTCTCAGGATTGGAATGGGAAGGAGTTGGATATCACATCTCATGCTATAGGAAGGGTCTCAGGTTTGGTATAAGCATTGAGATATCAAATCTCATGCTATAGGAAGGGTCTCAGGATTGGAATGGGAAGGAGTTGTATATGACATCTCATACCATAGGAAGGGTCTCAGGTTTGGTATAAGCATTGAGATATAACATCTCTGCTATCGGAAGGGTCTCAGGATTGGAATGGGAAGGAGTTGGATATCCCATCTTATGTTATAGGAAGGGTCTCAGGTTTGGTATTAGAAGCATTGAGATATCACATCTCATGCTATAGGAAGGTTCTCAGGATTGGAATGGGAAGGACTTGGATATCACATCTCATGCTATAGGGAGGGTCTCACGTTTGGAAAGGGAAGGAGTTGGATATCGCATTTCATGTTAGAGGTAGGATCTCAGGTTTGGTATTAGAGGCATTGAATATCACATCTCATGCTATCAGAAGGGTCTCAGGACTGGAATGGGAAGGAGTTGGATATCACATCTCATGCTAAAGGGAGGGTCTCAGGTTTGGAAGGGGAAGGATTTTGATATCACATCTCATGTTATAGGAAGGATCTCATGTTTGGTATTAGAAGCATTGAGATATCACTTCTCATGCTATCGGAAGGATCTCAGGTTTGGTATTAGAGGGATTGAGATATCACATCTCATGCTATCGGAAGGGTATCAGGATTGGATTTGGAAGTAGTTGGATATCCCATCTCATGCTATAGGAAGGGTCTCAGGTTGTAATGGGAAGGAGTTGGATATCACATCTCATGTTATATGAAGGGTCTCAGGATTGGAATGGGAAATACTTCGATATCACATCTCATGCTATAGGAAGGCTCTCAGGTTTGGAAGGGGAAGGAGTTGGATATCACATTTCATGTTAGAGGTAAGATCTCAGGTTTGGTATTAGAGGCATTGAGATATCACATCTCATGCTATCAGAAGGGTCTCAGGATTGGAATGGGAAGGAGTTGGATATCACATCTCATGCTAAAGGGAGGGTCTCAGGTTTGGAAGGGGAAGGATTTGGATATCACATCTCGTGTTATAGGAATGATCTCAGGTTTGGTATTAGAAGCATTGAGATATCACATCTCATGCTATCGGAAGGATCTCAGGTTTGCTATTAGAAGCATTGAGATATCAAATCTCATGCTATAGGAAGGGTCTCAGGATTGGAATGGGAAGGAGTTGGATATCACATCTCATGCTATAGGAAGGGTCTCAGGATTGGAATGGGAAGGAGTTGTATATGACATCTCATGCCATAGGAAGGGTCTCAGGTTTGGTATAAGCATTGAGATATCACATCTCTGCTATCGGAAGGGTCTCAGGATTGAAAAGGGAAGGAGTTGGATATCCCATCTTATGTTATAGGAAGGGTCTCAGGTTTGGTATTAGAAGCATTGTGATATCACATCTCATGCTATAGGAAGGGTCTCAGGATTGGAATGGGATGGACTTGGATATCACATCTCATGCTACACGGAGGGTCTCACGTTTGGAAAGGGAAGGAGTTGGATATCACATTTCATGTTAGAGGTAGGATCTCAGGTTTGGTATTAGAGGCATTGAGATATCACATCTCATGCTATCAGAAGGGTCTCAGGATTGGAATGGGAAGGATTTGGATATCACATCTTATGCTAAAGGGAGGGTCTCAGGTTTGGAAGGGGAAGGATTTGGATATCACATCTCATGTTATAGGAAGTATCTTAGGTTTGGTATTAGAAGCATTGAGATATCACATCTCATGCTATCGGAAGGATCTCAGGTTTGGTATTAGAGGCATTGAGATATCACATCTCATGCTATCAGAAGGGTCTCAGGATTGGAATGGGAAGGAGTTGGATATCACATCTCATGCTAAAGGGAGGGTCTCAGGTTTGGAAGGGGAAGGATTTGGATATCACATCTCATGTTATAGGAAGGATCTTAGGTTTGGTATTAGAAGCATTGAGATATCACATCTCATGCTATCGGAAGGGTCTCAGGAATGGAATGGGAAGGAGTTTTACATGAAATCTCATGCCATAGGAAGGATCTCAGGTTTGGTATTAGAAGCATTGAGACATCACATCTCATGTTATAGGAAGGGTCTCAGGATTGGAATGGGATGGAGTTGGATATCAGATCTCATGCTATAGGAAGGGTCTCAGGTTTGGTATAAACATTGAGATATCACATCTCATGCTATAGGAAGGGTCTCAGGATTGGAATGGGAAGGAGTTGTATATGACATCTCATGCCATAGGAAGGGTCTCAGGTTTGGTATAAGCATTGAGATATCACATCTCTGCTATTGGAAGGGTCTCAGGATTGGAATGGGAAGGAGTTGGATATCCCATCTTATGTTATAGGAAGGGTCTCAGGTTTGGTATTAGAAGCATTGAGATATCACATCTCATGCTTTTGGAAGGGTCTCAGGATTGGAAGGTGAAGGAGTTCGATATCACATCTCATGCTATAGGAAGGGTCTCAGGTTTGGAACTGGAAGGAGTTGGATATCACATCTCATGTTATAGGAAGAGTCTCAGGTTTGGTATAAGCATTGAGATATCACATCTCTGCTATCGGAGGTGTCTCAGGATTAGGATGGGAAGGAGTTGGATATCACATCTCATGCTATAGGAATGGTATCAGGTTTGGAACGGGAAGGAGTTGGATATCCCATCTCATGTTATAGGACGGGTCTCAGGTTTGGTATTAGAAGCATTGAGATATCACATCGAATGCTGTAGGAAGGGTTTCAGGTTTGGAATGGGTAGGAGTTGGATATTACATTCTTGCTATAGGAAGGGTCTCATGTTTGGAATGGGAAGGAGTTGGATATCACATATGCTATAGGAAGGGTCTCAGGTTTGGAACGGGAAGGAGTTGGATATCACATTTCATGTTATAGGAAGGGTCTCAGGTTTGGTATAAGCATTGAGATATCACATCTCTGCTATCGGAAGTGGCTCAGGATTGGAATGGGAAGGAGTTGGATATCCCATCTCATGTTATAGGACGGGTCTCTGGTTTGGTATCAGAATCATTGAGATATCACATCGCATGCTGTAGGAAGGGTCTAAGGATTGGAATGGGATCGACTTGCATATCACATCTCATGCTATAGGTAGGCTCTCAGGTTTGGTATAAGCATAAAGATATCACATCTCATGCTATAGGAAGGGTCTCAGGATTGGAATGGGAAGGATTTGGATATCACATCTCATGCTATAGGAAGGGTCTCAGGTTTGGTACAAGCATGGAGATATCACTTCTCATGTTATAGGAAGTGTCTCAGGATTGGAATGGGAAGGAGTTGGATATCACATCTCATGTTATAGGAAGGATCTCAGGTTTGGTATTAGAAGCATTGAGACATCACATCTCATGCTATAGGAAGGGTATCAGGATTGGAATGGGAAGGAGTTGGATATCACATCTCATGCTAAAGGGAGGGTCTCAGGTTTGGAAGGGGAAGGATTTGGATATTACATCTCGTGTTATAGGAATGATCTCAGGTTTGGTATTAGAAGCATTGAGATATCACATCTCATGCTATCGGAAGGATCTCAGGTTTAGTATTAGAAGCATTGAGATATCAAATCTCATGCTATAGGAAGGGTCTCAGGATTGGAATAGGAAGGAGTTGGATATCACATCTCATGCTATAGGAAGGGTCTCAGGATTGGAATGGGAAGGAGTTTTATATGACATCTCATGTCATAGGAAGGATCTCAGGTTTGGTATTAGAAGCATTGAGACATCACATCTCATGTTATAGGAAGGGTGTCAGGATTGGAATGGGAAGGAATTGGATATCACATCTCATGTCATAGGAAGTATCTCAGGTTTGGTATTAGAAGCATTGAGATATCACATCTCATGCTATAGGAATGGTCTCAGGATTGGAATGGGTAGGAGGTGGATATTACATTCTTGCTATAGGAAGGGTCTCATGTTTGGAATGGGAAGGAGTTGGATATCACATATGCTATAGGAAGGGTCTCAGGTTTGGAACGGGAAGGAGTTGGATATCACATTTCATGTTATAGGAAGGGTCTCAGGTTTGGTATAAGCATTGAGATATCAAATCTCATGCTATAGGAAGGGTCTCAGGATTGGAATGGGAAGGAGTTGTATATGACATCTCATACCATAGGAAGGGTCTCAGGTTTGGTATAAGCATTGAGATATCACATCTCTGCTATCGGAAGGGTCTCTGGATTGGAATGGGAAGGAGTTGGATATCCCATCTTATGTTATAGGAAGGGTCTCAGGTTTGGTATTAGAAACATTGAGATATCACATCTCATGCTATAGGAAGGTTCTCAGGATTGGAATGGGAAGGACTTGGATATCACATCTCATGCTATAGGGAGGGTCTCACGTTTGGAAAGGGAAGGAGTTGGATATCGCATTTCATGTTAGAGGTAGGATCTCAGGTTTGGTATTAGAGGCATTGAATATCACATCTCATGCTATCAGAAGGGTCTCAGGATTGGAATGGGAAGGAGTTGGATATAACATCTCATTCTAAAGGGAGGGTCTCAGGTTTGGAAGGGGAAGGATTTTGATATCACATCTCATGTTATAGGAAGGATCTCATGTTTGGTATTAGAAGCATTGAGATATCACTTCTCATGCTATCGGAAGGATCTCAGGTTTGGTATTAGAGGGATTGAGATATCACATCTCATGCTATCGGAAGGGTATCAGGATTGGATTTGGAAGTAGTTGGATATCCCATCTCATGCTATAGGAAGGGTCTCAGGTTGGAATGGGTAGGAGTTGGATATCACATCTCATGTTATATGAAGGGTCTCAGGATTGGAATGGGAAATACTTCGATATCACATCTCATGCTATAGGAAGGCTCTCAGGTTTGGAAGGGGAAGGAGTTGGATATCACATTTCATGTTAGAGGTAAGATCTCAGGTTTGGTATTAGAGGCATTGAGATATCACATCTCATGCTATGGGAATGGTCTCAGGATTGGAATGGGTAGGAGTTGGATATTACATTTTTGCTATAGGAAGGGTCTCATGTTTGGAAGGGGAAGGATTTGGATATCACCTCTCGTGTTATAGGAATGATCTCAGGTTTGGTATTAGAAGCATTGAGATATCACATCTCATGCTATCGGAAGGATCTCAGGTTTGGTATTAGAAGCATTGAGATATCAAATCTCATGCTATAGGAAGGGTCTCAGGATTGGAATGGGAAGGAGTTGGATATCACATCTCATGCTATAGGAAGGGTCTCAGGATTGGAATGGGAAGGAGTTGTATATGACATCTCATGCCATAGGAAGGGTCTCAGGTTTGGTATAAGCATTGAGATATCACATCTCTGCTATCGGAAGGGTCTCAGGATTGAAATGGGAAGGAGTTGGATATCCCATCCTATGTTATAGGAAGGGTCTCAGGTTTGGTATTAGAAGCATTGAGATATCACATCTCATGCTATAGGAAGGGTCTCAGGATTGGAATGGGAAGGACTTGGATATCACATCTCATGCTATACGGAGGGTCTCACGTTTGGAAAGGGAAGGAGTTGGATATCACATTTCATGTTAGAGGTAGGATCTCAGGTTTGGTATTAGAGGCATTGAGATATCACATCTCATGCTATCAGAAGGGTCTCAGGATTGGAATGGGAAGGATTTGGATATCACATCTTATGCTAAAGGGAGGGTCTCAGGTTTGGAAGGGGAAGGATTTGGATATCACATCTCATGTTATAGGAAGGATCTTAGGTTTGGTATTAGAAGCATTGAGATATCACATCTCATGCTATCGGAAGGATCTCAGGTTTGGTATTAGAGGCATTGAGATATCACATCTCATGCTATCAGAAGGGTCTCAGGATTGGAATGGGAAGGAGTTGGATATTACATCTCATGCTAAAGGGAGGGTCTCAGGTTTGGAAGGGGAAGGATTTGGATATCACATCTCATGTTATAGGAAGGATCTTAGGTTTGGTATTAGAAGCATTGAGATATCACATCTCATGCTATCGGAAGGATCTCAGGTTTGGTATTAGAGGCATTGAGATATCACATCTCATGCTATCAGAAGGGTCTCAGGAATGGAATGGGAAGGAGTTTTACATGACATCTCATGCCATAGGAAGGATCTCAGGTTTGGTATTAGAAGCATTGAGACATCACATCTCATGTTATAGGAAGGGTCTCAGGATTGGAATGGGATGGAGTTGGATATCAGATCTCATGCTATAGGAAGGGTCTCAGGTTTGGTATTAGAAGCATTGAGATATCACTTCTCATGCTATCGGAAGGATCTCAGGTTTGGTATTAGAGGGATTGAGATATCACATCTCATGCTATCGGAAGGGTATCAGGATTGGATTTGGAAGTAGTTGGATATCCCATCTCATGATAAAGGAAGGGTCTAAGGTTTGGAAGGGGAAGGATTTAGATATCACATCTCATGTTATAGGATGGGTCTCAGGTTTGGTATTAGAAGCATTGAGACATCAAGTCTCATGGTATAGGAAGGGTCTCAGAATTGGAATGGGAAGGAGTTTGATATCACATCTCATGCCATAGTATGGGTCTCAGGTTTGGTAGAAGCATTGGGATATCACATCTCATGCTATCGGAAGGGTATCAGGATTGGATTTGGAAGGAGTTGGATATCCCATCTCATTCTATAGGAAGGGTCTTGGGTTGGAATGGGAAGGATTTGGATATCACATCTCATGTTATAGGAAGGATCTTAGGTTTGGTATTAGAAGCATTGAGATATCACATCTCATGCTATAGGAAGGGTCTCAGGATTGGAATGGGAAGGAGTTGGATATCGCATCTCATGCTATAGGAAGGGTCTCAGGAATGGAATGGGAAGGAGTTTTATATGACATCTCATGCCATAGGAAGGATCTCAGGTTTGGTGTTAGAAGCATTGAGACATCACATCTCATGTTATAGGAAGGGTCTCAGGATTGGAATGGGAAGGAGTTGGATATCACATCTCATGCTATAGGAAGGGTCTCAGGTTTGGTATAAGCATTGAGATATCAAATCTCATGCTATAGGAAGGGTCTCAGGATTGGAATGGGAAGGAGTTGTATATGACATCTCATACCATAGGAAGGGTCTCAGGTTTGGTATAAGCATTGAGATATCACATCTCTGCTATCGGAAGGGTCTCAGGATTGGAATGGGAAGGAGTTGGATATCCCATCTTATGTTATAGGAAGGGTCTCAGGTTTGGTATTAGAAGCATTGAGATATCACATCTCATGCTATAGGAAGGTTCTCAGGATTGGGATGGGAAGGACTTGGATATCACATCTCATGCTATAGGGAGGGTCTCACGTTTGGAAAGGGAAGGAGTTGGATATCGCATTTCATGTTAGAGGTAGGATCTCAGGTTTGGTATTAGAGGCATTGAATATCACATCTCATGCTATCAGAAGGGTCTCAGGATTGGAATGGGAAGGAGTTGGATATCACATCTCATGCTAAAGGGAGGGTCTCAGGTTTGGAAGGGGAAGGATTTTGATATCACATCTCATGTTATAGGAAGGATCTCATGTTTGGTATTAGAAGCATTGAGATATCACTTCTCATGCTATCGGAAGGATCTCAGGTTTGGTATTAGAGGGATTGAGATATCACATCTCATGCTATCGGAAGGGTATCAGGATTGGATTTGGAAGTAGTTGGATATCCCATCTCATGCTATAGGAAGGGTCTCAGGTTGGAATGGGAAGGAGTTGGATATCACATATGCTATAGGAAGGGTCTCAGGTTTGGAACGGGAAGGAGTTGGATATTACATTTCATGTTATAGGAAGGGTCTCAGGTTTGGTATAAGCATTGAGATATCACATCTCTGCTATCGGAAGTGGCTCAGGATTGGAATGGGAAGGAGTTGGATATCCCATCTCATGTTATAGGACGGGTCTCTGGTTTGGTATCAGAATCATTGAGATATCACATCGCATGCTGTAGGAAGGGTCTAAGGATTGGAATGGGATCGACTTGCATATTACATCTCATGCTATAGGTAGGCTCTCAGGTTTGGTATAAGCATAAAGATATCACATCTCATGCTATAGGAAGGGTCTCAGGATTGGAATGGGAAGGATTTGGATATCACATCTCATGCTATAGGAAGGGTCTCAGGTTTGGTACAAGCATGGAGATATCACTTCTCATGTTATAGGAAGTGTCTCAGGATTGGAATGGGAAGGAGTTGGATATCACATCTCATGTTATAGGAAGGATCTCAGGTTTGGTATTAGAAGCATTGAGACATCACATCTCATGCTATAGGAAGGGTATCAGGATTGGAATGGGAAGGAGTTGGATATCACATCTCATGCTAAAGGGAGGGTCTCAGGTTTGGAAGGGGAAGGATTTGGATATTACATCTCGTGTTATAGGAATGATCTCAGGTTTGGTATTAGAAGCATTGAGATATCACATCTCATGCTATCGGAAGGATCTCAGGTTTAGTATTAGAAGCATTGAGATATCAAATCTCATGCTATAGGAAGGGTCTCAGGATTGGAATAGGAAGGAGTTGGATATCACATCTCATGCTATAGGAAGGGTCTCAGGATTGGAATGGGAAGGAGTTGGATATCACATCTCATGCTATAGGAAGGGTCTCAGGTTTGGTATAAGCATTGAGATATCAAATCTCATGCTATAGGAAGGGTCTCAGGATTGGAATGGGAAGGAGTTGTATATGACATCTCATACCATAGGAAGGGTCTCAGGTTTGGTATAAGCATTGAGATATAACATCTCTGCTATCGGAAGGGTCTCAGGATTGGAATGGGAAGGAGTTGGATATCCCATCTTATGTTATAGGAAGGGTCTCAGGTTTGGTATTAGAAGCATTGAGATATCACATCTCATGCTATAGGAAGGTTCTCAGGATTGGAATGGGAAGGACTTGGATATCACATCTCATGCTATAGGGAGGGTCTCACGTTTGGAAAGGGAAGGAGTTGGATATCGCATTTCATGTTAGAGGTAGGATCTCAGGTTTGGTATTAGAGGCATTGAATATCACATCTCATGCTATCAGAAGGGTCTCAGGATTGGAATGGGAAGGAGTTGGATATCACATCTCATGCTAAAGGGAGGGTCTCAGGTTTGGAAGGGGAAGGATTTTGATATCACATCTCATGTTATAGGAAGGATCTCATGTTTGGTATTAGAAGCATTGAGATATCACTTCTCATGCTATCGGAAGGATCTCAGGTTTGGTATTAGAGGGATTGAGATATCACATCTCATGCTATCGGAAGGGTATCAGGATTGGATTTGGAAGTAGTTGGATATCCCATCTCATGCTATAGGAAGGGTCTCAGGTTGTAATGGGAAGGAGTTGGATATCACATCTCATGTTATATGAAGGGTCTCAGGATTGGAATGGGAAATACTTCGATATCACATCTCATGCTATAGGAAGGCTCTCAGGTTTGGAAGGGGAAGGAGTTGGATATCACATTTCATGTTAGAGGTAAGATCTCAGGTTTGGTATTAGAGGCATTGAGATATCACATCTCATGCTATCAGAAGGGTCTCAGGATTGGAATGGGAAGGAGTTGGATATCACATCTCATGCTAAAGGGAGGGTCTCAGGTTTGGAAGGGGAAGGATTTGGATATCACATCTCGTGTTATAGGAATGATCTCAGGTTTGGTATTAGAAGCATTGAGATATCACATCTCATGCTATCGGAAGGATCTCAGGTTTGCTATTAGAAGCATTGAGATATCAAATCTCATGCTATAGGAAGGGTCTCAGGATTGGAATGGGAAGGAGTTGGATATCACATCTCATGCTATAGGAAGGGTCTCAGGATTGGAATGGGAAGGAGTTGTATATGACATCTCATGCCATAGGAAGGGTCTCAGGTTTGGTATAAGCATTGAGATATCACATCTCTGCTATCGGAAGGGTCTCAGGATTGAAAAGGGAAGGAGTTGGATATCCCATCTTATGTTATAGGAAGGGTCTCAGGTTTGGTATTAGAAGCATTGTGATATCACATCTCATGCTATAGGAAGGGTCTCAGGATTGGAATGGGATGGACTTGGATATCACATCTCATGCTACACGGAGGGTCTCACGTTTGGAAAGGGAAGGAGTTGGATATCACATTTCATGTTAGAGGTAGGATCTCAGGTTTGGTATTAGAGGCATTGAGATATCACATCTCATGCTATCAGAAGGGTCTCAGGATTGGAATGGGAAGGATTTGGATATCACATCTTATGCTAAAGGGAGGGTCTCAGGTTTGGAAGGGGAAGGATTTGGATATCACATCTCATGTTATAGGAAGTATCTTAGGTTTGGTATTAGAAGCATTGAGATATCACATCTCATGCTATCGGAAGGATCTCAGGTTTGGTATTAGAGGCATTGAGATATCACATCTCATGCTATCAGAAGGGTCTCAGGATTGGAATGGGAAGGAGTTGGATATCACATCTCATGCTAAAGGGAGGGTCTCAGGTTTGGAAGGGGAAGGATTTGGATATCACATCTCATGTTATAGGAAGGATCTTAGGTTTGGTATTAGAAGCATTGAGATATCACATCTCATGCTATCGGAAGGGTCTCAGGAATGGAATGGGAAGGAGTTTTACATGAAATCTCATGCCATAGGAAGGATCTCAGGTTTGGTATTAGAAGCATTGAGACATCACATCTCATGTTATAGGAAGGGTCTCAGGATTGGAATGGGATGGAGTTGGATATCAGATCTCATGCTATAGGAAGGGTCTCAGGTTTGGTATAAACATTGAGATATCACATCTCATGCTATAGGAAGGGTCTCAGGATTGGAATGGGAAGGAGTTGTATATGACATCTCATGCCATAGGAAGGGTCTCAGGTTTGGTATAAGCATTGAGATATCACATCTCTGCTATTGGAAGGGTCTCAGGATTGGAATGGGAAGGAGTTGGATATCCCATCTTATGTTATAGGAAGGGTCTCAGGTTTGGTATTAGAAGCATTGAGATATCACATCTCATGCTTTTGGAAGGGTCTCAGGATTGGAAGGTGAAGGAGTTCGATATCACATCTCATGCTATAGGAAGGGTCTCAGGTTTGGAACTGGAAGGAGTTGGATATCACATCTCATGTTATAGATAGAGTCTCAGGTTTGGTATAAGCATTGAGATATCACATCTCTGCTATCGGAGGTGTCTCAGGATTGGGATGGGAAGGAGTTGGATATCACATCTCATGCTATAGGAATGGTATCAGGTTTGGAACGGGAAGGAGTTGGATATCCCATCTCATGTTATAGGACGGGTCTCAGGTTTGGTATTAGAAGCATTGAGATATCACATCGAATGCTGTAGGAAGGGTTTCAGGTTTGGAATGGGTAGGAGTTGGATATTACATTCTTGCTATAGGAAGGGTCTCATGTTTGGAATGGGAAGGAGTTGGATATCACATATGCTATAGGAAGGGTCTCAGGTTTGGAACGGGAAGGAGTTGGATATCACATTTCATGTTATAGGAAGGGTCTCAGGTTTGGTATAAGCATTGAGATATCACATCTCTGCTATCGGAAGTGGCTCAGGATTGGAATGGGAAGGAGTTGGATATCCCATCTCATGTTATAGGACGGGTCTCTGGTTTGGTATCAGAATCATTGAGATATCACATCGCATGCTGTAGGAAGGGTCTAAGGATTGGAATGGGATCGACTTGCATATCACATCTCATGCTATAGGTAGGCTCTCAGGTTTGGTATAAGCATAAAGATATCACATCTCATGCTATAGGAAGGGTCTCAGGATTGGAATGGGAAGGATTTGGATATCACATCTCATGCTATAGGAAGGGTCTCAGGTTTGGTACAAGCATGGAGATATCACTTCTCATGTTATAGGAAGTGTCTCAGGATTGGAATGGGAAGGAGTTGGATATCACATCTCATGTTATAGGAAGGATCTCAGGTTTGGTATTAGAAGCATTGAGACATCACATCTCATGCTATAGGAAGGGTATCAGGATTGGAATGGGAAGGAGTTGGATATCACATCTCATGCTAAAGGGAGGGTCTCAGGTTTGGAAGGGGAAGGATTTGGATATTACATCTCGTGTTATAGGAATGATCTCAGGTTTGGTATTAGAAGCATTGAGATATCACATCTCATGCTATCGGAAGGATCTCAGGTTTAGTATTAGAAGCATTGAGATATCAAATCTCATGCTATAGGAAGGGTCTCAGGATTGGAATAGGAAGGAGTTGGATATCACATCTCATGCTATAGGAAGGGTCTCAGGATTGGAATGGGAAGGAGTTTTATATGACATCTCATGCCATAGGAAGGATCTCAGGTTTGGTATTAGAAGCATTGAGACATCACATCTCATGTTATAGGAAGGGTGTCAGGATTGGAATGGGAAGGAATTGGATATCACATCTCATGTCATAGGAAGTATCTCAGGTTTGGTATTAGAAGCATTGAGATATCACATCTCATGCTATAGGAATGGTCTCAGGATTGGAATGGGTAGGAGGTGGATATTACATTCTTGCTATAGGAAGGGTCTCATGTTTGGAATGGGAAGGAGTTGGATATCACATATGCTATAGGAAGGGTCTCAGGTTTGGAACGGGAAGGAGTTGGATATCACATTTCATGTTATAGGAAGGGTCTCAGGTTTGGTATAAGCATTGAGATATCAAATCTCATGCTATAGGAAGGGTCTCAGGATTGGAATGGGAAGGAGTTGTATATGACATCTCATACCATAGGAAGGGTCTCAGGTTTGGTATAAGCATTGAGATATCACATCTCTGCTATCGGAAGGGTCTCTGGATTGGAATGGGAAGGAGTTGGATATCCCATTTTATGTTATAGGAAGGGTCTCAGGTTTGGTATTAGAAACATTGAGATATCACATCTCATGCTATAGGAAGGTTCTCAGGATTGGAATGGGAAGGACTTGGATATCACATCTCATGCTATAGGGAGGGTCTCACGTTTGGAAAGGGAAGGAGTTGGATATCGCATTTCATGTTAGAGGTAGGATCTCAGGTTTGGTATTAGAGGCATTGAATATCACATCTCATGCTATCAGAAGGGTCTCAGGATTGGAATGGGAAGGAGTTGGATATAACATCTCATTCTAAAGGGAGGGTCTCAGGTTTGGAAGGGGAAGGATTTTGATATCACATCTCATGTTATAGGAAGGATCTCATGTTTGGTATTAGAAGCATTGAGATATCACTTCTCATGCTATCGGAAGGATCTCAGGTTTGGTATTAGAGGGATTGAGATATCACATCTCATGCTATCGGAAGGGTATCAGGATTGGATTTGGAAGTAGTTGGATATCCCATCTCATGCTATAGGAAGGGTCTCAGGTTGGAATGGGTAGGAGTTGGATATCACATCTCATGTTATATGAAGGGTCTCAGGATTGGAATGGGAAATACTTCGATATCACATCTCATGCTATAGGAAGGCTCTCAGGTTTGGAAGGGGAAGGAGTTGGATATCACATTTCATGTTAGAGGTAAGATCTCAGGTTTGGTATTAGAGGCATTGAGATATCACATCTCATGCTATGGGAATGGTCTCAGGATTGGAATGGGTAGGAGTTGGATATTACATTTTTGCTATAGGAAGGGTCTCATGTTTGGAAGGGGAAGGATTTGGATATCACCTCTCGTGTTATAGGAATGATCTCAGGTTTGGTATTAGAAGCATTGAGATATCACATCTCATGCTATCGGAAGGATCTCAGGTTTGGTATTAGAAGCATTGAGATATCAAATCTCATGCTATAGGAAGGGTCTCAGGATTGGAATGGGAAGGAGTTGGATATCACATCTCATGCTATAGGAAGGGTCTCAGGATTGGAATGGGAAGGAGTTGTATATGACATCTCATGCCATAGGAAGGGTCTCAGGTTTGGTATAAGCATTGAGATATCACATCTCTGCTATCGGAAGGGTCTCAGGATTGAAATGGGAAGGAGTTGGATATCCCATCCTATGTTATAGGAAGGGTCTCAGGTTTGGTATTAGAAGCATTGAGATATCACATCTCATGCTATAGGAAGGGTCTCAGGATTGGAATGGGAAGGACTTGGATATCACATCTCATGCTATACGGAGGGTCTCACGTTTGGAAAGGGAAGGAGTTGGATATCACATTTCATGTTAGAGGTAGGATCTCAGGTTTGGTATTAGAGGCATTGAGATATCACATCTCATGCTATCAGAAGGGTCTCAGGATTGGAATGGGAAGGATTTGGATATCACATCTTATGCTAAAGGGAGGGTCTCAGGTTTGGAAGGGGAAGGATTTGGATATCACATCTCATGTTATAGGAAGGATCTTAGGTTTGGTATTAGAAGCATTGAGATATCACATCTCATGCTATCGGAAGGATCTCAGGTTTGGTATTAGAGGCATTGAGATATCACATCTCATGCTATCAGAAGGGTCTCAGGATTGGAATGGGAAGGAGTTGGATATTACATCTCATGCTAAAGGGAGGGTCTCAGGTTTGGAAGGGGAAGGATTTGGATATCACATCTCATGTTATAGGAAGGATCTTAGGTTTGGTATTAGAAGCATTGAGATATCACATCTCATGCTATCGGAAGGATCTCAGGTTTGGTATTAGAGGCATTGAGATATCACATCTCATGCTATCAGAAGGGTCTCAGGAATGGAATGGGAAGGAGTTTTACATGACATCTCATGCCATAGGAAGGATCTCAGGTTTGGTATTAGAAGCATTGAGACATCACATCTCATGTTATAGGAAGGGTCTCAGGATTGGAATGGGATGGAGTTGGATATCAGATCTCATGCTATAGGAAGGGTCTCAGGTTTGGTATTAGAAGCATTGAGATATCACTTCTCATGCTATCGGAAGGATCTCAGGTTTGGTATTAGAGGGATTGAGATATCACATCTCATGCTATCGGAAGGGTATCAGGATTGGATTTGGAAGTAGTTGGATATCCCATCTCATGATAAAGGAAGGGTCTAAGGTTTGGAAGGGGAAGGATTTAGATATCACATCTCATGTTATAGGATGGGTCTCAGGTTTGGTATTAGAAGCATTGAGACATCAAGTCTCATGGTATAGGAAGGGTCTCAGAATTGGAATGGGAAGGAGTTTGATATCACATCTCATGCCATAGTATGGGTCTCAGGTTTGGTAGAAGCATTGGGATATCACATCTCATGCTATCGGAAGGGTATCAGGATTGGATTTGGAAGGAGTTGGATATCCCATCTCATTCTATAGGAAGGGTCTTGGGTTGGAATGGGAAGGATTTGGATATCACATCTCATGTTATAGGAAGGATCTTAGGTTTGGTATTAGAAGCATTGAGATATCACATCTCATGCTATAGGAAGGGTCTCAGGATTGGAATGGGAAGGAGTTGGATATCGCATCTCATGCTATAGGAAGGGTCTCAGGAATGGAATGGGAAGGAGTTTTATATGACATCTCATGCCATAGGAAGGATCTCAGGTTTGGTGTTAGAAGCATTGAGACATCACATCTCATGTTATAGGAAGGGTCTCAGGATTGGAATGGGAAGGAGTTGGATATCACATCTCATGCTATAGGAAGGGTCTCAGGTTTGGTATAAGCATTGAGATATCAAATCTCATGCTATAGGAAGGGTCTCAGGATTGGAATGGGAAGGAGTTGTATATGACATCTCATACCATAGGAAGGGTCTCAGGTTTGGTATAAGCATTGAGATATAACATCTCTGCTATCGGAAGGGTCTCAGGATTGGAATGGGAAGGAGTTGGATATCCCATCTTATGTTATAGGAAGGGTCTCAGGTTTGGTATTAGAAGCATTGAGATATCACATCTCATGCTATAGGAAGGTTCTCAGGATTGGAATGGGAAGGACTTGGATATCACATCTCATGCTATAGGGAGGGTCTCACGTTTGGAAAGGGAAGGAGTTGGATATCGCATTTCATGTTAGAGGTAGGATCTCAGGTTTGGTATTAGAGGCATTGAATATCACATCTCATGCTATCAGAAGGGTCTCAGGATTGGAATGGGAAGGAGTTGGATATCACATCTCATGCTAAAGGGAGGGTCTCAGGTTTGGAAGGGGAAGGATTTTGATATCACATCTCATGTTATAGGAAGGATCTCATGTTTGGTATTAGAAGCATTGAGATATCACTTCTCATGCTATCGGAAGGATCTCAGGTTTGGTATTAGAGGGATTGAGATATCACATCTCATGCTATCGGAAGGGTATCAGGATTGGATTTGGAAGTAGTTGGATATCCCATCTCATGCTATAGGAAGGGTCTCAGGTTGTAATGGGAAGGAGTTGGATATCACATCTCATGTTATATGAAGGGTCTCAGGATTGGAATGGGAAATACTTCGATATCACATCTCATGCTATAGGAAGGCTCTCAGGTTTGGAAGGGGAAGGAGTTGGATATCACATTTCATGTTAGAGGTAAGATCTCAGGTTTGGTATTAGAGGCATTGAGATATCACATCTCATGCTATCAGAAGGGTCTCAGGATTGGAATGGGAAGGAGTTGGATATCACATCTCATGCTAAAGGGAGGGTCTCAGGTTTGGAAGGGGAAGGATTTGGATATCACATCTCGTGTTATAGGAATGATCTCAGGTTTGGTATTAGAAGCATTGAGATATCACATCTCATGCTATCGGAAGGATCTCAGGTTTGCTATTAGAAGCATTGAGATATCAAATCTCATGCTATAGGAAGGGTCTCAGGATTGGAATGGGAAGGAGTTGGATATCACATCTCATGCTATAGGAAGGGTCTCAGGATTGGAATGGGAAGGAGTTGTATATGACATCTCATGCCATAGGAAGGGTCTCAGGTTTGGTATAAGCATTGAGATATCACATCTCTGCTATCGGAAGGGTCTCAGGATTGAAAAGGGAAGGAGTTGGATATCCCATCTTATGTTATAGGAAGGGTCTCAGGTTTGGTATTAGAAGCATTGTGATATCACATCTCATGCTATAGGAAGGGTCTCAGGATTGGAATGGGATGGACTTGGATATCACATCTCATGCTACACGGAGGGTCTCACGTTTGGAAAGGGAAGGAGTTGGATATCACATTTCATGTTAGAGGTAGGATCTCAGGTTTGGTATTAGAGGCATTTAGATATCACATCTCATGCTATCAGAAGGGTCTCAGGATTGGAATGGGAAGGATTTGGATATCACATCTTATGCTAAAGGGAGGGTCTCAGGTTTGGAAGGGGAAGGATTTTGATATCACATCTCATGTTATAGGAAGGATCTCATGTTTGGTATTAGAAGCATTGAGATATCACTTCTCATGCTATCGGAAGGATCTCAGGTTTGGTATTAGAGGGATTGAGATATCACATCTCATGCTATCGGAAGGGTATCAGGATTGGATTTGGAAGTAGTTGGATATCCCATCTCATGCTATAGGAAGGGTCTCAGGTTGGAATGGGTAGGAGTTGGATATCACATCTCATGTTATATGAAGGGTCTCAGGATTGGAATGGGAAATACTTCGATATCACATCTCATGCTATAGGAAGGCTCTCAGGTTTGGAAGGGGAAGGAGTTGGATATCACATTTCATGTTAGAGGTAAGATCTCAGGTTTGGTATTAGAGGCATTGAGATATCACATCTCATGCTATGGGAATGGTCTCAGGATTGGAATGGGTAGGAGTTGGATATTACATTTTTGCTATAGGAAGGGTCTCATGTTTGGAAGGGGAAGGATTTGGATATCACCTCTCGTGTTATAGGAATGATCTCAGGTTTGGTATTAGAAGCATTGAGATATCACATCTCATGCTATCGGAAGGATCTCAGGTTTGGTATTAGAAGCATTGAGATATCAAATCTCATGCTATAGGAAGGGTCTCAGGATTGGAATGGGAAGGAGTTGGATATCACATCTCATGCTATAGGAAGGGTCTCAGGATTGGAATGGGAAGGAGTTGTATATGACATCTCATGCCATAGGAAGGGTCTCAGGTTTGGTATAAGCATTGAGATATCACATCTCTGCTATCGGAAGGGTCTCAGGATTGAAATGGGAAGGAGTTGGATATCCCATCCTATGTTATAGGAAGGGTCTCAGGTTTGGTATTAGAAGCATTGAGATATCACATCTCATGCTATAGGAAGGGTCTCAGGATTGGAATGGGAAGGACTTGGATATCACATCTCATGCTATACGGAGGGTCTCACGTTTGGAAAGGGAAGGAGTTGGATATCACATTTCATGTTAGAGGTAGGATCTCAGGTTTGGTATTAGAGGCATTGAGATATCACATCTCATGCTATCAGAAGGGTCTCAGGATTGGAATGGGAAGGATTTGGATATCACATCTTATGCTAAAGGGAGGGTCTCAGGTTTGGAAGGGGAAGGATTTGGATATCACATCTCATGTTATAGGAAGGATCTTAGGTTTGGTATTAGAAGCATTGAGATATCACATCTCATGCTATCGGAAGGATCTCAGGTTTGGTATTAGAGGCATTGAGATATCACATCTCATGCTATCAGAAGGGTCTCAGGATTGGAATGGGAAGGAGTTGGATATTACATCTCATGCTAAAGGGAGGGTCTCAGGTTTGGAAGGGGAAGGATTTGGATATCACATCTCATGTTATAGGAAGGATCTTAGGTTTGGTATTAGAAGCATTGAGATATCACATCTCATGCTATCGGAAGGATCTCAGGTTTGGTATTAGAGGCATTGAGATATCACATCTCATGCTATCAGAAGGGTCTCAGGAATGGAATGGGAAGGAGTTTTACATGACATCTCATGCCATAGGAAGGATCTCAGGTTTGGTATTAGAAGCATTGAGACATCACATCTCATGTTATAGGAAGGGTCTCAGGATTGGAATGGGATGGAGTTGGATATCAGATCTCATGCTATAGGAAGGGTCTCAGGTTTGGTATTAGAAGCATTGAGATATCACTTCTCATGCTATCGGAAGGATCTCAGGTTTGGTATTAGAGGGATTGAGATATCACATCTCATGCTATCGGAAGGGTATCAGGATTGGATTTGGAAGTAGTTGGATATCCCATCTCATGATAAAGGAAGGGTCTAAGGTTTGGAAGGGGAAGGATTTAGATATCACATCTCATGTTATAGGATGGGTCTCAGGTTTGGTATTAGAAGCATTGAGACATCAAGTCTCATGGTATAGGAAGGGTCTCAGAATTGGAATGGGAAGGAGTTTGATATCACATCTCATGCCATAGTATGGGTCTCAGGTTTGGTAGAAGCATTGGGATATCACATCTCATGCTATCGGAAGGGTATCAGGATTGGATTTGGAAGGAGTTGGATATCCCATCTCATTCTATAGGAAGGGTCTTGGGTTGGAATGGGAAGGATTTGGATATCACATCTCATGTTATAGGAAGGATCTTAGGTTTGGTATTAGAAGCATTGAGATATCACATCTCATGCTATAGGAAGGGTCTCAGGATTGGAATGGGAAGGAGTTGGATATCGCATCTCATGCTATAGGAAGGGTCTCAGGAATGGAATGGGAAGGAGTTTTATATGACATCTCATGCCATAGGAAGGATCTCAGGTTTGGTGTTAGAAGCATTGAGACATCACATCTCATGTTATAGGAAGGGTCTCAGGATTGGAATGGGAAGGAGTTGGATATCACATCTCATGCTATAGGAAGGGTCTCAGGTTTGGTATAAGCATTGAGATATCAAATCTCATGCTATAGGAAGGGTCTCAGGATTGGAATGGGAAGGAGTTGTATATGACATCTCATACCATAGGAAGGGTCTCAGGTTTGGTATAAGCATTGAGATATCACATCTCTGCTATCGGAAGGGTCTCAGGATTGGAATGGGAAGGAGTTGGATATCCCATCTTATGTTATAGGAAGGGTCTCAGGTTTGGTATTAGAAGCATTGAGATATCACATCTCATGCTATAGGAAGGTTCTCAGGATTGGGATGGGAAGGACTTGGATATCACATCTCATGCTATAGGGAGGGTCTCACGTTTGGAAAGGGAAGGAGTTGGATATCGCATTTCATGTTAGAGGTAGGATCTCAGGTTTGGTATTAGAGGCATTGAATATCACATCTCATGCTATCAGAAGGGTCTCAGGATTGGAATGGGAAGGAGTTGGATATCACATCTCATGCTAAAGGGAGGGTCTCAGGTTTGGAAGGGGAAGGATTTTGATATCACATCTCATGTTATAGGAAGGATCTCATGTTTGGTATTAGAAGCATTGAGATATCACTTCTCATGCTATCGGAAGGATCTCAGGTTTGGTATTAGAGGGATTGAGATATCACATCTCATGCTATCGGAAGGGTATCAGGATTGGATTTGGAAGTAGTTGGATATCCCATCTCATGCTATAGGAAGGGTCTCAGGTTGGAATGGGAAGGAGTTGGATATCACATATGCTATAGGAAGGGTCTCAGGTTTGGAACGGGAAGGAGTTGGATATTACATTTCATGTTATAGGAAGGGTCTCAGGTTTGGTATAAGCATTGAGATATCACATCTCTGCTATCGGAAGTGGCTCAGGATTGGAATGGGAAGGAGTTGGATATCCCATCTCATGTTATAGGACGGGTCTCTGGTTTGGTATCAGAATCATTGAGATATCACATCGCATGCTGTAGGAAGGGTCTAAGGATTGGAATGGGATCGACTTGCATATTACATCTCATGCTATAGGTAGGCTCTCAGGTTTGGTATAAGCATAAAGATATCACATCTCATGCTATAGGAAGGGTCTCAGGATTGGAATGGGAAGGATTTGGATATCACATCTCATGCTATAGGAAGGGTCTCAGGTTTGGTACAAGCATGGAGATATCACTTCTCATGTTATAGGAAGTGTCTCAGGATTGGAATGGGAAGGAGTTGGATATCACATCTCATGTTATAGGAAGGATCTCAGGTTTGGTATTAGAAGCATTGAGACATCACATCTCATGCTATAGGAAGGGTATCAGGATTGGAATGGGAAGGAGTTGGATATCACATCTCATGCTAAAGGGAGGGTCTCAGGTTTGGAAGGGGAAGGATTTGGATATTACATCTCGTGTTATAGGAATGATCTCAGGTTTGGTATTAGAAGCATTGAGATATCACATCTCATGCTATCGGAAGGATCTCAGGTTTAGTATTAGAAGCATTGAGATATCAAATCTCATGCTATAGGAAGGGTCTCAGGATTGGAATAGGAAGGAGTTGGATATCACATCTCATGCTATAGGAAGGGTCTCAGGATTGGAATGGGAAGGAGTTGGATATCACATCTCATGCTATAGGAAGGGTCTCAGGTTTGGTATAAGCATTGAGATATCAAATCTCATGCTATAGGAAGGGTCTCAGGATTGGAATGGGAAGGAGTTGTATATGACATCTCATACCATAGGAAGGGTCTCAGGTTTGGTATAAGCATTGAGATATAACATCTCTGCTATCGGAAGGGTCTCAGGATTGGAATGGGAAGGAGTTGGATATCCCATCTTATGTTATAGGAAGGGTCTCAGGTTTGGTATTAGAAGCATTGAGATATCACATCTCATGCTATAGGAAGGTTCTCAGGATTGGAATGGGAAGGACTTGGATATCACATCTCATGCTATAGGGAGGGTCTCACGTTTGGAAAGGGAAGGAGTTGGATATCGCATTTCATGTTAGAGGTAGGATCTCAGGTTTGGTATTAGAGGCATTGAATATCACATCTCATGCTATCAGAAGGGTCTCAGGATTGGAATGGGAAGGAGTTGGATATCACATCTCATGCTAAAGGGAGGGTCTCAGGTTTGGAAGGGGAAGGATTTTGATATCACATCTCATGTTATAGGAAGGATCTCATGTTTGGTATTAGAAGCATTGAGATATCACTTCTCATGCTATCGGAAGGATCTCAGGTTTGGTATTAGAGGGATTGAGATATCACATCTCATGCTATCGGAAGGGTATCAGGATTGGATTTGGAAGTAGTTGGATATCCCATCTCATGCTATAGGAAGGGTCTCAGGTTGTAATGGGAAGGAGTTGGATATCACATCTCATGTTATATGAAGGGTCTCAGGATTGGAATGGGAAATACTTCGATATCACATCTCATGCTATAGGAAGGCTCTCAGGTTTGGAAGGGGAAGGAGTTGGATATCACATTTCATGTTAGAGGTAAGATCTCAGGTTTGGTATTAGAGGCATTGAGATATCACATCTCATGCTATCAGAAGGGTCTCAGGATTGGAATGGGAAGGAGTTGGATATCACATCTCATGCTAAAGGGAGGGTCTCAGGTTTGGAAGGGGAAGGATTTGGATATCACATCTCGTGTTATAGGAATGATCTCAGGTTTGGTATTAGAAGCATTGAGATATCACATCTCATGCTATCGGAAGGATCTCAGGTTTGCTATTAGAAGCATTGAGATATCAAATCTCATGCTATAGGAAGGGTCTCAGGATTGGAATGGGAAGGAGTTGGATATCACATCTCATGCTATAGGAAGGGTCTCAGGATTGGAATGGGAAGGAGTTGTATATGACATCTCATGCCATAGGAAGGGTCTCAGGTTTGGTATAAGCATTGAGATATCACATCTCTGCTATCGGAAGGGTCTCAGGATTGAAAAGGGAAGGAGTTGGATATCCCATCTTATGTTATAGGAAGGGTCTCAGGTTTGGTATTAGAAGCATTGTGATATCACATCTCATGCTATAGGAAGGGTCTCAGGATTGGAATGGGATGGACTTGGATATCACATCTCATGCTACACGGAGGGTCTCACGTTTGGAAAGGGAAGGAGTTGGATATCACATTTCATGTTAGAGGTAGGATCTCAGGTTTGGTATTAGAGGCATTGAGATATCACATCTCATGCTATCAGAAGGGTCTCAGGATTGGAATGGGAAGGATTTGGATATCACATCTTATGCTAAAGGGAGGGTCTCAGGTTTGGAAGGGGAAGGATTTGGATATCACATCTCATGTTATAGGAAGTATCTTAGGTTTGGTATTAGAAGCATTGAGATATCACATCTCATGCTATCGGAAGGATCTCAGGTTTGGTATTA